>NC_092819.1:4905000-5045000 GCF_023375885.2 Dermacentor andersoni
TCAAGTTCGTCAAAAGGTCGTGCAGTGCAGAGCGACGATAGCGGGTCTACAGATGCGCACCGGCGAACAGACAAATTATAAAAATTCGAATTCCCGAAAAATGATTCTTGCAAGACGCCGTTACCGCACGGCAACAGTTACTTCAGGCACCCGAGAGCACGTTGGCGGTACATTGGCCATATCGAGTATACTGCAGCATCGAACGTGTTGCACAACATGTGTTTGAAAGGTACCCTTGTCCAAATGTTGACTGGGTTGCTCTCTCCCAGTTGATCGACACAAGTCTCCAACTTTCTGTGACACCTTTGTATTATTTCAAACCCAGCCTGAGTAATATGTAATCCAAACAACGCAACGGGGAATCTATAGAAAGTCGGGAAAAGATTCACTGCAAGGCAACGCTAACAATTCTGAGCACCCTTAATACAGAGCCTAGTGATGTGCCGGTGAGATGCGAGGTTGCGAACCAATAGACCAATCACGCAATCAATCAATAGTGTTTTTAAAGTGCCGTGGAACAACCACTAGAGTCTTGGTGCTGGCGCGCAACAACAAGAGCAACGATAATAATAATACACAATAATATTATTAATTATGATTATTATTACTTTTCTGCACATTTTGTCTCGTGTATTTTTACGTGCACCGGTACGAAGAAGCCGTAGCTATTCCTGGGCACATACGAAGTGGTTAAGGGCGATATGAATTGCGCAACAGCATGTTATCGCGTAAATAACACTGGGAACTAACGCTACATGGTGGTAGTTGTAACTGTGGGAAGTCAGTTCATTGCGCCCCTTTCGTGGTGAATTGCTAAAGGTCACACAGCCACGCTGCTGAGACGCTCTGAAAGCAGGTCATCTGGCGCACCTCGTCGGCTCCGTAGGCGAGCTCGCTGCCAGGGCACGGCTGCCCCTTGGTGCGATGCATTTGTTATGGGCGTCGCAGCATGAACAGTGCCCGCTTCCCACCGGAGTGACCGAGACAAGCGACGCGAATACGTTCAAACCTCGCTTCTCGCCGCGGCCTCGGTGGCATGGCTTTGCCCAACCCGCAATGGAAATCGACGCGATGGAAATCTGCTTTTGAAAAAAAAAAAAAAAAAAAGAAAAGGGGTGCCTCAAGTGATAGTGCACTCATTCTGCCTTCCATGCAGCAAGCTACTATTATGACACGCAAGGGCTCTGCACTAAAGCGAGGCTTTCATTGACTACCAACCTGCAGTTGGGCGTGGCTGAGTTTCTCGCCCAATAAAATTGCAACTATTGCGAAGACTAACAAAAGATGGCGACTTGGTGGGCCATCTTGGCACTAGTGCGCGGAGTGTGCACTTGCAAGGAATTTTGTACATATTTTGTAACGCGAGCTGATCCTCCAGCAAGTGTCAATGAAAGCGTGATAATGATGATATCGTAGTACAGCAACTCAGGTGAAGCTCGCGGAGCCGCACTCCTTGCCTGATTTGTGTGTCTTCGCGCAGACTCGCGGCGGCCCCTCAAGGAGCTCTGATAGAAAAGACGCCAAGTGTTAGGGGGGCGGAGCGGACGCACTTGCGCAGTGGCGCTGGTTCATAGGTCACAAATTGTGTTTACATAGTTGAGTGCGGCCCTAAAGGACATTTTACAACGTCTCGATTGTGGTTTGCAATTAGCAATATTTCTGCGAGGCATGAAGACACGGTAAGCATCAAGCGTTAGTTCCGTACGAAGGGAGTTCAATAATTTATCTAGCTCAGCTAGACAATAGAAAGTTATTACAAATTATTGTTTTATTTCTCAATATAATCGGCTATAAGCTCCACAGACTGGAACCATTCTTCTTTTTAATAATTTAACATATTGAAAAAAAAAAACAGTTGTTTTTAACCATCATAGCCGGTCATCACAGCTTCCTATACGTTGGCGCCACTTGAAAACCATTCTCCGTCGAGGGTTTCCTTCAAATCCGTTAACGGAGAATTATCAGAGGGAAGGTTTGGGTACGGGCTAGTTGGTATTCCATGGTATCAATCGTCACTTACAGCGCATACATAGACGAGGGACAAAAAAGGACGATGAAGACAAGCGCTGACTTCCAACTGATTTTTATTTTGAGAAACAAACATATGTATACTGGGACACCAAGACAAAAGCGCTTCCTACAAAGCATCAAGCCGGCATGAGCATGCATTGAAAATTCATGACCTAAGATGAACGAGAGCGCATGTGCGACCTCAGAAAAACCAGTTCTCTGTCTTTTAATGCAATTGATGGTTTGCTAACTGAGCCACCATCGGCAATCGCTGCTGCTTCAATGATAAGTCTCGTGCATTCATTAGAATGCCTAGCTAAGATAGTGGTGTCTTCAAAAAGCGGGATACAGCCGCATTGTGCGCAATGAACACCTAGAAACCCTTCCCTCCATTTGCGCACTTCATTTCTGTGTTCTTGTAACCTAACTTTAAGACATCTCCCTGCTTCCCTTTGTCCTTTTCCGTGTGATTGGGACTTGACAAGGGGCATTGACCTATACGCTCCTGCTTTTTCCACGTGGCGGCCTCAAGGTAGGTGCCGCTCTTTCCAGCTCACCCCTCACCACATTGCACGCATTCCACGTACTTCGCTGGCACTCCCTCTTCTGTGACGTCGGGGGACTGCGTTCCACTGTCACGACCATTCTCCTTCACAATAGCGGCCCTGTTCAGCTTTTCCTCGGCTACTTAAAGGCTTTCTTCAACTACCTTCCGTGCATCACGCTCCCTATTTCGCTCATTTTTGAGCCCTTCAACCTGTTTGACAAGCTCGTCCTGGAAAGCCTCCATTTTGTCCAGCCTAGCATCGACGTCACAGTGTGTGCCGATTGACTCTGTACCCTCTCCATTCTCATCCGTCCCCTCATCTGCCTTGAACCCCCCAAGCACTGCCAGCTTTCCCGACTTTGTTCCCATGTATTACACGACTTTTTCTAATGCGAATACTATAATACTCTAATAATGCAGAGCCCGTGCCTCCTGGCAAAAACAGATACGTACAGGATCTGAATCCTTAAAATGTCGCAAAGTAATTCTCACCAATTTTGTAAAAGCAATCAATGCCGCAGAGACTTAAGGTATGACACGTTTTCGCACGTGTTCAGCCACGCGGCCACGCTCTTAATTTCCTACCCACACACACGCAGTAAAACCACTAGCTATGAAGTCTTGCAACTTGCAAGCTACTATTTAAAGGCTATAGACTCAACGTCCCATCCGGTTGAGCGTGTTGAAGCAAGCGGTGCGAAACGACGCTCTGGCTATCCTGCAAGACCAAATGTACACGAAACACACCGGCACGCACGAAAAAGAGGTAAAACGAGAATAAAACTACCCAATTATTTATTAGTTAAAGGCTAAAGAAATCAGCAAATCAAACACAGAAGCATGCCCAAAAACAGGATTTCGTCGCCGCCACGGAGCGCTAAAAAGCAGGTCCATCCGCCACAAAATCACGAGCACGCCGGCGCTCTAGATCTCGAACCTCAGCGTTCGCCTTGCGATCCGGTCGGCGCGGAGGCGAGCGCCATCTGGTGGTGCTGCAAAGAACCTAGTGGTGCAGGCTGTGAATGGTTGATTTTTTGGCCGCGGAGGCAGACAAATCCCGAAATCCTGTACAGCTTCGCTGTAATATATGTATCACAGCGAAGCTGTATAGGATTCCGGGATTTGCTCGCCTATATGATTCATCAGACGAGTCATTACTTAAATAAAGAGAATTGATTTCTTTGGCTATTTAATACTTTTTAAAGTGGCTAGCTTTCTTTGGCTCTTTGCCCGGTTTTGTGCTCGTACCTTCTCCGCTAAGGGCACTTGTTCTCGGTCGACCGAGTCGCAAGGCACCATCATCGTCACCGAAGGCTCTTTGAGACGCACGTGTTGTGACGCGAGACATTCGTGGCGCCTGAAACTCTCTCTACTGTGGCCGGTGGCAGGTTTTCTCCGTCGCCTGGTTTGACCGTTCCAAGACACGTTTGTCCCTCAAGTCCGCTACACGTCGCTCTTGTCGAGAAGCGCCGAAAGGGTCTGTTTCCACGGGTAATACACATTTTGATGCCATATAGACGCAAGCAAATCTGTGACTACTCTCGCTGTTTCTGTGCCAGTCAGCGGCCACCGCTTATGCTTTAACCTAGTTTGGTTCAGAAATCAAGCCGTTCTTTCTTTTGCCCTGCCATAAAGGAATCCAACAGCCTAGTCAGATGCATCTACAACAAATAGCTCCCAAGATGGTAAAAGCCCTTGGCAAACATTGAGCGACCCAATTTTGCTATGGTTCATTTTCAGAACCGATCAACAGGAAAGGTCACTAAAATCTGTGTAGGTTAGCTTTGAAAAACCTTTTATGCAGCCCTTTTTGACACTTTCCACCATATCCTACAGTTCGTCTTGATTAAAACTTGGAGTGTATGGGCAAGGAAGCTTTAGTGAAGTGGTAACTGAACGCTTTAAACATAATGGTATTGCATGTACATGTGTTCACTTTCATCCTAAGCAACCTGTAATTTCATGCAATCTTTATCCACCACAAAGGTCACAGCTGTATTATGCATTTTTTTGTTTATGCAATATACCGCTCACAAGCTATGCGAAGATGCCCTCCCCCAAATCAGTCGGATTATTATATTATTATTATTATTATTATTATTATTATTATTATTATTATTATTATTATTATTATTATTATTATTATTATTATTATTATTATTATTATTATTTATGTAAACATATATATACAAACACGAAAAAAACAGGGGGTGGGGGCAAGCTGACAAGTGCCACCGAGAGGGGCACAATGCCTGCTTACTCTTTCGGCAGGAGAGAATGAAAAGAGGAGGAGAGAAGAAGAAGACGGGAGAAAAATAGTAAAGCAAATACGAAATAAACAAATGACAGAGACAGGGACAAAATAAAGTAGGGACACCGAAGATGTCTATGAACGGCATGCCAAATCCGCATGACACTTAGCAAGGCTCTATGGGCCTGGTCGCGTTGAGCAACACTCCCTTGCGGGAACAGGCAATCACCAAGGGTCGTACACTTGAGTCCAGTCAGTCCATATTACGTAATTGGCAGTGCACGTTGTGTGACGAATGCGGGACACCCCAATATAAGGCGTTCAAGTGTCTCACAGGAGTCACAGGACGACACGACGGACTGTCCACACGTCCTTGACGATACAAACGATTGTGCACCAAAACAGAACCAACACAGAGCCAACACAGAGTGCTCTGGCACTACGAGGCAAGCCACGACCACAAACACGGGGGAGGGAACGAGCCGTTTGCAACACGCGGGTCTGGGTGCTGCTTTAGGAGGTATCGGCGAATTAACACACGGGCGTTGTCAATCATACAGCAAATTTGTGGGCAGTCACTCCCGTTGAGAGCACAGATTCAAGCGAGGCAATCAGCCTCTACATTTACGGCAATATCCACGTGTGAAGGTATCCGCTCGGCAATGAGGGACATCCCACGAGAAGTGATTTTGTCGCCGGACTCTAGTATACTGCCTGGTACTGAGCTATTTGCATCATTTCTCAACAGCCTGCTCAGGGCAGCACGAGAGTCTGAAAGGATGACGACCTTCGATGCACATATTCCTGTACGTAATTCAGAGCAACATCAATCGCTGCCAGCTCCACAGTTGTTGATGAGGATGGATGCGGGATTCGAAACATTCTTCTTATGTCAGTCGAAGGGCAGAAGAAAGCTGCTGCAGCGCCTTGAGCAACGCTGCTTACCGATGCGTTCGTAAATGCCTTAATATGGTCTCCATGTTTTTCAAATAAGTGCAGCTGGGCCAACTTGAATAGTGCCGAAACAGGCTGGTCTAACTTATTGTGTATCTCGGGAATCTAAAGATGAATAGGGAAGGGGCATTTGTTGTCGTGTTCCTTCGGAGTTGTCAGTGAGGCCCCTAGAAGTCAAGGCGGCCACATATTTGAGTAGGGACAGCGATTTGCGCCGTACAGAGGTGACGGCAGGTCGTCATGATAGGCGATAATCGATAATTACGCCCAGGTAGCGGTGTTGCTGTACCCAGTCTATCGGTGTAGCTCCGAGGTATAGCCGTCTCATGGTTCGTCGAGCGCGTTGTCTAGGATGATACGCAATGGCGGCTGACTTGACGGGTGAAAACTGCAGACCAACTTCATCCATGTACTCTGATGTCACATTCCGAGCTCTCTACAAGAATCCACGACCATTGATCCACAGTGCGATGTCATCAGCATAGATTTCTATGCCTATTGGAAAGTCGGATGCAAACTTACCAATATATAGTATGCACCCACAGTAGGTTGTCCAGAGATGAGTGGCTATGACAGGTACGCCCACCGAAAAGTACGAAACGCAACACTTAGGGATTCTGTACTTCTGGCGCCACAGTGGGACATACCCATTCTGCAGGATTGACCCAGTGACACATAGGAAATCGCTAAATCAAAGAAAGTCAGGGAAAACCAAGAATCCGTTGAATATAATGCGCTATTAAGCTTCAGAGATGCCTACGAGCAGGAATATGTTCAGAATTTTTTGTTGAAATTTATATTTTATTACGCAAAATAGAGGTGAACGTACTGGCCTTTAGTTCCAGCCCATTTGTTGATAATTGCCTTTGCTGCACATATTACATTCCAATATACATGCACAAATATATCCTATGAGATTTCGACGGACAAGGAAACGTTCACTTTAAACATTCTGATGTTCTTAGCATTGCTCAGAACGTTCTTTAGCGCAATCTCATTCCATATTAAAAAATTAGAACGGACAGCGTCAGAAGCTGTCGTGTCATGCAGTTTTTTACGCATAAGTGCAAATTTACCTTCGCGGTTATTCAGTAAAAATGTCCCTCTGTGTTACCTGCATCGCGAGTCTGTGCAAGCCCACAGAAATACATCGCTCAGGCTCTGCCTCAAGACTTATGCCTTGACATTTGCCATACCACTTGTACGAGTTCCGTAGCTGGGCCGAACTTTAGGGCCTTGCCTGATGGTTGCTTTGTCACTCACAATATGAGAGAGTTTGTCACGCTCGAAGGCTTTTTTCCCGAGGCAGTGTGCCAGAAGCCAGAGGATCTCCGTGAAAACTGCCGTCATGAGCTCAGGGCAGCACCAGTTAAGGGTGCCGCAAGAAACCTCATGTAAGGGATCGATTGCTTCTGCCAAAGTCGGCACATCCCGATGCTACGGTCAGCATGAGGCAAGCAGCCACCAGATGGCGCCAGAACCTCAGGTGAAAAATTGAGTTTCGAGCTGGTTGCCTATAAGGGCAAGAAAATACCGGAACAAATATTCGCAATCAGATGACGCATGTGCATGCTGCAGCAAAAATCCGGAGTCCACCCTGAACATGCTGATGGAATGCGAAGAGACCAGCAGACCCAGCGAGACCAGCACGTAACGTAAAACTTCCAGAAGCGCTTGGATTCAACGTAGACGGGAGTATCAAACGTTCAGCAGTTGAGATAAGCAAGGGACGTTTAAGATATTGATGGAAAAAAAGCAGGGAAGAGACTGACACTACCGATCCATTACAGACAGAGGCAGTGGTGCAAGGTAAATACATGTAACACAACTCACTACACATGCCGGACACACAAGCATGATTTTATTAGAACCTCCTCCTCTCCACTTTCATCCGTGTCCTGTCCTTCCGCTGATTGAAACAAATAATAAAAGGCAGTCGTTGTTCGGTTGTACTTAGGTTGACCATCATAGGTGACGTTGCCGACTCGTAGATAGCAGCAGTCGATACTAATTTTATAACTCGCAGATAATGATGAGGTAGGAGAATAAGTCGTGGGGACGTTAGAAAATACTTACGAATGACAGGACCTGATAGCGCTGTCGCTCTGCATTCACGCGAGTAAAGCTTGAGGACCTAGGACCTTTCTTTTTTTTTTATTGCGATGCCAGCTATATGGACAATCAAGGTGAATCCGCGCCATCGTCGCGGCCGTGATGTTGCACACAACATTGCAGCCGCGCGCTGCACGTGTGAGCCGAGAAGGACGGCGGCAAGACGCGGCGGTACGCGTCATCTCGCGCTCGCAAAGGCAAGACGGCGGGGAAGGTGCGCGCCGTCTTCTCACGCGCGCAAGGGGGGAGAGCGTGGAGAGTGCGCGCGCCACGAGGGGGGACAGCTTAGCGCGCAAATCCTCTTCCACTCCAGCTGCGGTGGCTGAGCACGGCCACGCGTCTTGGAAGCAGTCTGCGCTGGGTTTAAAGGCTAGCCGACCTGAGATAGCTGATGGCGTCGTGTGTACTGTGGGCTCGCGCGCATCGTTTGCGTTGAAGCAAGCAGCAGCACGAATGGGAATTCACTCTCCGCTGCTGCCTCTCGTGATCACGCCAGCGCTCTGACAATGTTCGCGCTTACCGAGCGAGATGTGTTCTCGTTTCTCTGTGCGCGCGTGGCAACGTGCTTGTTAATTTCATTCGTAAGCAAATGTTTACAGCAGTTTAGGCCACTCATAAAACGGTTAACTTTACCTCGTAAAGTTGTCGAATTATTTGCTGTCACTATTAATGCTTCGCTTTTCGGGTGAAACTGACCGTTTTCGTAACAAATTGACTCCGACCCTGCTTGTCCGCCAGCAACTTCTCGACTTCGATGTTGCTTTCTTTTTCTATAGCGAAACTGCGCAGTGCACAGTGGTATTGCTTTCGTAATGTCCGTAGCACTACGTGACCGAGATCGAGGTGAACGAGTAGCAAGCAAGCTTATGAGAAGGCATTTCATTGAAATGATTTCAAATTTATGGGCACAATGGCAACGTAGCAAGGGTTTCATTATGCAAGCGCTACCCCTATTTTCCCTTATGGAAATAAATTTTTGGAAGTAATTTTATGGAAGTAAAGACGACGTTTCCAAGAACAATGGCAGCAAAAGCAAGATCTAAGAACACCGTATGTTTTGTATGCAAGTGGGCAGCTAGAAGCGTAGAGCAAGTGTGCGTATTATCGTTTTAGTGCGTAACTGACTTCCTTTTCTGCACGAGACCTTTTTTTTTTTTCGACTCCTTGCTGTGTCTTTCAAGATATGAACGATTTCAAAGGCTACGCAATTGATGCTCGAATGAAGTTTTTGTTCTGTACTTGAATATCATCAAACTATACTTAATAACTGTTTTCTTCGATACGCCAAGAAAAACGGGAGCTTGGATGCTCCACGTGCAGCTCGGCCAAGTGAGCAAAAAGTCTTCAAATATTCAAGAAAGTCCCCCCACATAGAATTGTCGGGCCTTAGAAGCTGCACCCATCCATCAATCACTATCTATTTCAAACTTTTCCGTTGGAACGCGCACACTGTGATCAAAATCTATTCTGTCACCTACAGCCAAGGCTATTTCAACGTCCCGGCTTCGCCACCGTCACCCCGTGTATCGTCTTAGAGGCCGCGACATATCAGTGTCGACTGAACTAGAGGCAGCCATTCCGAGAAACAGCATCACTGCGCTTGCAGGTAAACTTGACCACTCACGCGGAACGGCGAGAGGGTCGTGCAACAAGGCGGCGCCATTTGCGCGCTTAATCGCGCCCGACAAAACGACTCACCGCGCCGCGCTCTCATTACTGCTTTAGGTCCGCCCGACCGACGTTCGGCCTCGCCAACTCGTTGCACGCAGAGTGCCACAAACAACGCGCAGCGAAATGCGCGCTCGTAAAAGCTGCCCGCAGATTCCAGTTGTCCTGCTCTCTTTTTACAAGGACCACACGTGACCTACTAATTTGTTCTTAAGAGGACGCAGGCGATGCTCGCTTTCAGTGGTGTCCACGAAGGGACATATATTTGCACATGGAGTGGCGCCCGCGCAATGCACCGATACGCTGCTGCTCTACATTTTGTTGCATCCGTGAAGGCGAGCTTCACTTGTGCATTTTATACCGTCTCTCTTCAAAGTATTTTTTTTTCACGTGACCTTCGTATGACATTGAGGGGAAAATATTCTCAAGATCAGTTGCTTAAGTTCGAATACAGCTTTTGGAAATCGTCTGCTGCAAACAATGCCCGCCCGTCTTTGCAGCCGTTCCACCCTTCAGCCGAGGCCCGGCGACAAAACCAGCTCGCGCTCTAACTAGGCATCGGGAGGGACAAGGAGGACAGCTAATTTCAAGGGAAATAAGAAGTGATATGCCGTCAAATAGCAGGCTTCCCTCGTGGTCAATAAAACGGGACGCCCGACCATCTGCTGGCAGCGCCAGCAGCAACTTGATCCTGCACGCAGCGTTTGTAAGCAGACTTTCGCAGTGGCGAGAAGCCGATCACCAAGAGGCAGTGATTGGCTCTGTAATCTTAGGAGAGAACTGCAGCGTGCACAGTCGAACGCCTGTGTAACGAAGTGCTTGGGGCTTCCGAAATCATTGTTTGCGTACGTCACTGCTTTGCAAAGGTCGCGCACAGGACAGCCCAACATGGAAAGCATTGTTCCTTCCTTGTACAGGTCATTTCGTTGTAGAGGCCCTCGACTGGGGTCCTTAAATATCACTCCGTTTTCCTAACATTCTTCGAGTGCATCTGCACGTCGAATATGATTAGCGAATGATGGCGCAGTGGAATTCTTGAGAATCTGTTCCTCTGCCTTAGAGCGTGCGCGTGTTGCGGCTTTCAAAGGCCGGCCTGGCCCTTTTTTCAATGGATTTACTGTGCCCGGCAACAACCCTCAGGTGTGAGTGCGTGTGCACACAGCCCCTGCAACATGGAGAGTGTCGTCTGTTTATCCAAGTAGCTTACTGAAGTGCGGTCCTATTCCGGCTGCATGTATAATCACAGCACGGCGGCGTAGCACCCCACGCCGACAAGCGGTCACGTGGGAATAACTTTGCCGTGTTTTCGAACTTGCTGCTCGGCTCAAACGTGTACATCGCCGGCGCCATTCCTGGAAAGGCCGACGCGCCCGAGGCCGCGTCTCGCTGCTGCTCGCCCACACGTGTGTGCATCCGGAAGCCACACTTCTGCACTCTCAGCCCATTGAGGCAGATGTTTGCGCGCCTTCACCGCCCATCAATCGCGCTTCGTTTTTGCTGCTTCCACGCGGCCAAGCGGCAGCAGCGAGCTGCAAATGCCCGCGCTTTCCAGTAAAAAACCGCGCAGAGCAAGCTCTCACCGCGCGCACAAATGCCAGCCCGCAGTCGTCTGCTCTCGCCCGAGGCCAGCGAAGTATTTGAGCGTGGTGTGCTTTGCAAAGCTACGAGCATGCGATGACGGCATTCTGCCCGAGATTTATTTAACCCGAGCGCTTCTCAGGCGGCGAATGCGTGACGTGCCTTGCCCGCCGCTGCGCGGATGTTGCGAGGCAGAGCTTACGTACCGGATACTGTGTGTGCGTTCCCGCATTAACGCACCACTCAATCGAGCAGAGAAAGATTTGTGACGTAAAACCGCGGATGCCAATAGAAATTGCTCTTTCGGGCTCAAGTTCATAACGCGCGAAGTGCACCCGACCCAGTTAGGAAAAATAGAAGCAGGTGTCGCCAATACGACCGAGAATGGCAGAGAAACGCGTAGGAGAGTTTGGCTAGCACCTGAAAGATAGAAAAGAAGAAACATTTCAGTATCTGCAGGGGACACAGTCGTCCCTGTCATTCGTGTTGGTGACGATAAGTATTAGAGATACTCAAGGCAGGATTTGCGTTGATACTAATTTAGTGCACTCTATAAGTGAGGGACACTTCTTACATCACACTGGTTGGTTTTCGCAGTCAGCTTCTTAGCCTTAAATTTAAAACTTTTCACACATTTACGTCCTCAAATAGTTGGGAAAATTATACGTACATCAGCAGACCGCAAAAAATGGTGACATCGGCGACGCAGTCATGATGGGCTGGTCATACAAGACGGAAGACAGAACAGCTACAGTTGTAGTTTCATACAGAGATTTAATTTTGTTTAGCAACAGAAAAGTGAATTACAATTGAAGTATAGATATCACGGTCACGTTAGGTTTACAATTCAAATATCCAGTTTGGCCCCCATACCGGCCCTGCGAAAGCGCATCTCCAGCGAAGCTGCTGAAAACCACCGTTACAACTTCTCATGGAGGTATGCCATGCTTTATTGCTATAGAGCAATAGTAGTAATGGTAATCTTCACAGCACGCGTCCGCTGGTCGTATTGCCGTTTCTTTTTCCCTGTGCTGCTCTTCGTGTTCACGCTGCTACTCGGGAGTCCTAAGTACGCGTTGCCTACCCATAGCGGTGCCGCAACAACAATACAATCAGCTGCTAGGCTGGTTCCTTTATATACGAAAGGCTAGTGGCGCCACTTCCCACGTCGCAAGCTGCCGTCGCCGCGACAGCTTGCGCTACAATAATCTTTACCGGGAGGCGTATGTGGGGAGCGATACGTGCTTCGCATTGTAAGGAGCGCCTCATCTCCCATTATGCGGTTCTGATGCCTGTTTTGTGCACGCTCTTCACTGAAACGAATACTGTTCTGTATGTTGTACGTGTGATTCCAAAGAATAAATTCACTTTTCGCTTCACTTTGCTGAGTGCTTGAAGCCTGCTTCACCCCCCGGCGGGTCGGCCCGGTATTGCACTGCCTCTGCGTTCGGCCCGCATTTCTACCCGCGGACAACGACACGAAAAATTCACAGACGATTACGGTACAGCCTAATGCCAAATTTGAGCGCAGCTCTAGATGCGTTTTCATGTCGCGATACAATGGCTGGCCCGGACATTCTGTCTCGTGAGGCACACTGCAAACGGAGCGAAGTGTGAGACGACTGCCTCGCTAATCGCGAGATCGCGGCAGGCAACGCTTAGGTGACGCGTCGGTGCGATTTACAACAGCCGCCGCGAACAGACCTCCGCTCATGCAGCGCTTTGTTTGCGCTACTCTGGCTTCATCTCGTATCTATGATCGCGGCAGAGCCCGTCTTGCACGGCATACGCTTCTCAGGCTTTCGCCGTACCCTCCCTCGCCGCTTTCCTCCTCGCGCTCCCTTCGCTATCGCCGTCTCTCAGCCTTCGCTGCGCGTTCGCTCGGTTACGAGGCGCGCCGACGCTCGCCGCAGAAACGGACGCCTCTGCGCTTTAAAATGCTGACCGCGCAGATGCTAACAGCTTCGCTGTAATAGATGACGCCGTTATGTGCGCAGTCAATGAGGCCACGTTTGTCGATCTTATGTGGCTAATAAACGAACAGTTTGGAGCCCGTGCTCGAGGTTATCTTGCTGAGCTATGAAAGTCCCCATAAAGAAGCTCTCGCGAGAGATACGCGAATAAACATTTCACATTCGGAGGCTTGCTGAAAGCAATGAGGGCTCAAAGAAAGGGGTTACGTTGTCGCCGTCCCCAACATCACCAATTTTACATCTAGCAATGTAAAATTTAACGAAATTTTCAAGTCAGAAAAATAGGAAAAACATTTTAACGGGAAATTTGGAAATATTGATGGCAAACCTCGACAGAGTGATGGTAGTAACTTAACGCACACATACCGCTCTCCTATTAACTATCTGAACATTGTGTGGAACTAGATAACAGAATCAGTTTCAATAATATTACACCTTGTTCCAATGCTTTTGAAACCGTTCTAATTTCTCGTCTTTTAAAAGCGACAGTGCATCATTTCGGTATACAATTAGCTCTAGTCTAAAATGCATTGCGAAACTCGCTGGGATTGTTGCACGTCTTTACCTGGCTACTGTTTTGCCACACTGCGTGACTACGTGGAGGCAACGGGCGCCGCCTCGTTTTTCTGTAGTGGTTTCACTTGGTGACAACCTGCAAAGTTCGAGGAAACTGCCGAGCCCTTTCCGTGGGTTGAACTGAGGAGTCCGCAGGCACAGAGCACCGCGACGAGTCCACTGGCAGCGTTAAGAATTCCACAGAGCTGCTGACCCTTGCCGTGGTTTCACGCAGCTTGAACTTTGACGAAAGAGGACAGCGACGCGGTTGACATCAGCACCGGTCCTGCCTCGTTTCTGCCGACGATGGGACGCCTAAAGGGATTTAAGGCAGAGCCGGCCCATTGCTTGAAGTCGCCACCAGTCGCCCCGTCGGACTGGTGCGCTCTTCGGCCCCGCTACTTGCATGCTCTCACCTGCCGTCTGTACGCAGTGCATAAAGCTTTTCGTCTCCTCTTCGTCTGCTACAAGAGTCCGCCTCTCGTCTACGAGCCCGAGTCGCAATACTATGCACCTCGCCCAAGTTTTGAATGCATCATGATGAACACACGTCCAAGTACTTGGGTGAATTTTCATGGTTTTGAAAAATTACTAAGGACCAGCTGCGGGCAAGTGCATTTGCTCAATACATATTAATTCCCAAGTGCAACGCGCTTTCTTCAAATGGTGCAAGGTAATACTCCCTCCTTATAGAATAAAGTAATGCATTATAAAAATATGCCGTCGTTAGTGCACGAACAACCCAAGTATCATCTCGCAAGTGCCGTGAAAATAAACTAGAATGTTTTAACATCTGAAAGATGTTTTAAGTGCAATTAAAGGGTTTTTTACGGGCATAAACCAAAACTCTGGCTATAAAATAATAAGGATTACGATTAACTGTGGGGAGATTTAAGGCTCCAAACTGCACTGCAGGTATTGAGCGACAGCTTCCTCCACCCCCTCGCCTACAGCATGCTTAAAGCATGAGCGTTATTTCTTTCTATCCTGGGCCTTGGTGCTGGCCTTAAATAATGGTTTTGTTTCATTCCTTTCTTCCTTCCCTCTTTCCTTCCTTCTTTCATTCCGACCTTATCTGGCACGGATGTCGGCAATCGAACGTGCCACTTCGTGCGGGTAGTGAAATAGTTAACAGCACAAGCAAATTTACTTAGGACATCCGAAAAGAACCCGTTTATATCGCTCCATGATTTCTGTTTTGTTGCGATAGCAATTATATGGACACTCCAAGCGCATTTCTGCCGTCGCCGTGAGGTTTCGTATAAAGTCCTAGGGCGATAATACCATCGCCCTTGGACTTTACCGCCACTGGACTTTACCACCCACTGCGCATCGCGGTGAATGCCAGAAAGTTCATGGCATGTGCCGGTTAGCGATTGTGTAAACTTGAAGGAACCAGGCTTTCCTTCGCCTCGTAGGGCGTTTTGAAACTGGAGTCGGCTGATGAGAAACACGCCGCCCGATAACACATGACAGCGAATTATGTTCGGCCAAGCCGGGCGTCCCAAAGGCGCTCGAGGAAAAATTATTTGCGAGGTCACAACGCAACAAAAACATTCTCGGTGATGCGAACAAGACGGGCCACTATATGCGTACGACAATCCACACTTGAATGAGCTCACTGGGAAACGACCACCCCGACTCGAAATTTCGCGGCCGACGCACACCATGCAAACGAGCGGCCATCGGCTCAACAAGAGCGGACACTCTGCGAAAACTGCCGAGAGGAAACGCCTAGTCTTCACACGCACGTGAATGAACCAAAGGCATGTGAGTTAATAGGCAATGCTTTATTTTTTATTCTTTCGAGCTGTAAGTAAAGTTCTTGCCTGCAAAAGAAGTTACACTTCACGACCTATTTCTCGTGCGTTACCTAGCCACAAGCCAATGGGAAGCCAGTGCATGCTCCAGACACGCCACCGAAGCGAGTGAGGCCGGCTGCCCATGATCGGCGACTCGTCGGTCTTTTACAGCGATCATGCTCATTAATTCAGTAAGTGAATGTTCCCAAGTTTATACGGCCGAAAAGAATACTATCCTTACTTCGTATGGATGTCTAACAATTTTCTATCGCAATAGAAATGCATCACCTTTCGGGTGACAGTGCGATTTTTTTAAAAATTGCATTTAATGTAGCTCTGATTTCTTGAGCTCAGCATATTGTTGCGTTCCTCTTCGACACCGCACCCCTGCGCTATTGGACCAGGTGAGAAATTTTGTTTGACAGTCTGCGCGACAGCCTGCATTTTGTGACGCAGCTCGGTCGTCGTGGCGCAGTTGGTTTGGCGTGTACTTTCTGGGACATGTTTGCGACGCTTTCTCTGACAACCAACATTATTGTAACTTATTTCGGTACTATTTGGGGTACTTTTGTGGCACACTGGCCGCACAAGGCGTTGTGACACAGTTAGCGAAAGACACAGCTCGGTCATTGTGGCGCACTTAATTTAGCGTGAATTGAATCTTACTAGGACATAATTGTGACTATTTTAAGCGCTGCCCCCCCCCCCCTCCCCCACCAAAAGTTATTAAATCCTTTCGGTGCTCACGCTTGTCTAAAAATCCACGAGCGATCGCCAGTAGCGACAACACTGGGGCGTGTCGCTCGCGCCGAGGAGCCCACAAGCCAGTAGCTGGAAAATTCTGGGCGACTGCCAGCGGGCTTTGCACGCACGCGATTGTCCCGAGCGCGCGCATTCTGCGGGCGTCTGACTGGGAGCACGCGCTGTGGTTGTATACCTGCGTACCAGCGCGTCGGCCGAGTGGTGTCGAAAATGCGCAGCCCCCCGTGCATTTGTGCTTTTAAAGAGTAGGCAATAAGGCCCAGGAATGGGGAATGCGTTGAAATCATATTAATTGAATTCTGGGGTTTTACGTGCCAAAATCACGATATGATTATGAGGCCCGTAGTAGTGGGGGACTTGGGATTAATTTTGACTACCAGGAGATGTTTAACGTGGCCACAATGCACGGGACACGGACGTTTCCGAATGATGCTCCCCATCGAAATGCGGCCGCAGCGGCCGGTATTTCATCACGTGACGTCGTGCATCGCGACGCCATAGCCGCTAAGTAACCGCGGCGGGTTTGAAATCAAATGAATGAGTTATATTTTATGCATAGTGTTTTTGGGATGCGTCCAATTTTTTCTGCCCCATGTTTGTAAAAACGAATGGTCTTTGTTCGAAACTTGCCCGTTCGCCACTTGCGCAAGTTTCGCCTGTACACGCAGTGTTCGGACAGGTTTAAATAACAACATGGCACGTGCTTGTAATTTTTTCAACTGAAGACGTTCGGCGAAGCTTCATGCGGGAACAACTGCTGTTTACCTGGGGCCACATCAATGGAAGAACGCACAAAAAGCCCTAGATGAGCATTTTTAGAGCAAAATAAACATTTCCTCATTTCACAAGGCGTCTTCGTTCAGAAGTACATGTATGTTGCTGGGCTGGTCGGTTCATATTGATGAGTAGACCATAGATATTTATGGTCATTTAGCGCAAACAAGGTAGGACGGAAGGGAACAAGGGGAGCGCCAACTTTCGACTGTTTATTCTCTATTGTATAACATGCAGTATATACACGCAGACGAATACGCAACATACAAAACAGCTTCAACCGCGCAACACCCTAATCCCAGCCGCCTATTAAAAAAAAAAACTTCTTTCTGCATGCAAAAGCAAAATTGATGTGTCGCTAATACAAGACGAGCCTCGCTCTTTATTATGAAACGCCTCTAACAATTCACGTGCTGTGGTGTCCCTGCTTCTTGTAAGAATCCCTATCATGTCCAGTCGTGGCTCACACGGATGTGAATTGCAGTGCTTAGGCAATTGTGCTCCGTCTTTACCTTTCAGTGAGAGCTTATGTTCCCGTGCACGCTCGTTTACGCATCGCCTAGTGTGGCCGACATAATCTTGCCACAAGACAGCGGAAGCTCATATAAGACGCTACCCGTCAACCGATAATTCTATTTTAGGACTTCTTAACATCCAAGTAGGGTAACTAACAACCACTTTGCATAATTCAAATCTTGGTAATAATGCTCTGTGTTCTGTAACAACATCATGAATATTGCTTTGGTTTCGTTCGGTAAGCGCGAGGTTTAATGGACGCTTCTCGTGTTGGGTTAAGATGCGATAAATATGTCGGCATGTTTCAACAGTTCGAATGACTAGAAATGGTGGGTGGCGAGCTTCAGAAATTACTACAGAACTCAAGATAGCCTGCGTAACCGCAAGACACACTCGCAGGCTCCTTGCCAGTAAACGTTGAAGGTGTTCCTCAGAAGTTTGCGATAAACCATGGGGAATAGGTGCCGAATAAGCATTTTTGTTTGTTTTACGAGTGCATTACGAACTTGTAATAGTGAATATACTGATTCCCCCCACCCCACCCCCCACGTTGTGCCAGCGAGTCGCCGAAGTGTCAATGGCAGAGGGCGTTGCTGAGAAGATCGGTGAATTTGATTCGATGCTTGGGCAAGATGAGCAGCATTCTCTGAAGATGGATCGTATCGCTCGCTGTCAGAACGTTGTCGACCTGAGTGCTTTAGAGCTGCGGAATAGTTCAAATTGTACCCTTGCTCTTTTTCTTTGTTGGGAGTTGAAGGCGCATATCTTACAGTATCAAGGTTGGGTGGAGGCGCATTACGAGGAGGCAGCCTTCCGCATTTCAACTCATGTCTGCGTAACTTTGAGGTAGCTCTGCTCTGAGGGCACCCAGAGTAGGAAGCTGTGTGGTTTCTGCCACAGTTGCCACACTTTGGCTGACACACAGACTTGTGCTCTGAATGGTTTTGGTCTTCTGAGCATATCTTCCAGCGACGGGGACTGCGGCAGTTCTTCACTAAATGTCCAAATCTCTGGCAGTTGTAGCATCTCAGAGCAAGACCATGGTATTTTAGTACCCGATGACTCGTGAAGCCCAAGTGCACGCGTTGCGGCATTGGTTTGTCTTCCCTGAAATTGAGAATAACGGTTCTCAGAGGGCGTGGTTCTATCGCTTCGTCTTGTATACTCAACTGGGACATGGCATATCTTGCCAACACTTTTGGTACAAGATGCCGGAATTGGCTTGACTCCAAAACCATCGACTTCACTCATCGAGAGTAGGTATCTTGCATATGAGAGTGCAGTAACATTGACAGAAAAACTTCCCCATGTCTGTTCACGCACAATGACTGTACCTTTTCTTTTGCCGCGGAAACAATTTCTCACGCAGCGCGGTTTGGATTCGTTTGCCAGAAGTTGCGGCCTTCTTGTGAGGGTCGAAAAACAACTGAAATTCCCTCAGGCCGCTTCTTTCTTTAGATTACCAAGGATAACGACGTGTCACCACAGTCTATGTCTTCATCTTCGCTTAGCTCATAGGGGGATGTCTGGTCATCGTCAACCCGTGGTTTCTTGGCTTCACTTTCTCTTGTCTCAGCCAGATTCCCTGAAGATGCGCTGGAAGGCAGAGCAGCGTTCAAAACTAGCATCGCTGGCTTGACGACATTAGGCGCGTGTTGTGAGACCTCCGAGTGCGGCGCTGATTCTGCGGCACTCATGCGTCTAGGAACACGCTGTCGGACATATGGCTCGTGCCGGTGTTTTTTGCTGCCTACCGCCGTGGCAAGCGTAGATGTGCTGCAGAGCGCTGCAAAACCACGCGATATTGTGCGTGATCTTTAGCACATAGGTATCCCACGGGATGTCTGTTCTCTCTGGAAAACAGCACAGTCTGAACACAGCACTGATTCTTCGAAGAAAACAGGAAATAATATCTCACCAAAGAAGCAGCGGCAGCTCGGTGGGACTTGTTCTTCTCTTCTGCATAAAATATTATGCATCACCCTCTCAAAAGTGGCTGGTGCGTTACAAAGGCCGAAACACATCAGGGTGAATTCGTATAAACAGTCAGGCGTTACAAATGTTGTTTTAGGTCAGATGGTGCCATGGGGACTCGCTAGTATCCGGAACGTAAATCCAGCGAAGAATGCCGCTCCCTGCGTCTTTGCACGTGGTCTTGTTCAGACTTCGGTCGGGGTCCTCAAATTTGCGGGGCACCTGTCTTCCTCGTAGCACGCGCCGCGGTACGAACATAGCGGTCGACCGCGTCCTCTTTCGAACTGGTACATGTACACAAACAGCGTCGGTATTGTCACGTAGTAGTGACGGCAACGAATACAGTAGCAATACTGCGAATGACGAAATTAACTTTTATTGACCTGAACCTGTGCCCACAAAAAAAAAAAGGCTACACTTAAAGCGCAACGATAGCGGCGAACACAGTCGGTGATCGTCGAAATCCGATAAGTGGGTCGATCACGCGCGTCAGCTTTTATACACGAGTCATCGAAGGTTCCAGAGGAATCACTAGTGCCCCCGTGTCTTCCAGAAAGTTCTACACCATTCGCGTAGCGCATACATGCAACCAAATTACACAAGGTTCGGCAACAACAGACAGCGGATAGAACGATCGATAACATTCGAGAAACTTCCAATACACGCCAGTGCGTCCCGCGCTGAGTGATAACGTTTGTTTGACGGTGAAAAGTGGGCACCCGAAAATATAAACAAGTACACGTGTCAGTACGACGACCAGATGTCTGGGTGACAGCGAAGGTGCCCCTGAAGTGTGTCAGTTACACAATAAGGCGCGCCACGCCACTCCAGAAATGCCGCACAGGAAAATGAGCCTCAGTGCATACCGTACTACATCCCGATTCGCTAAACGAACATAAAAGCCTTGTGCAAGTAAATATTACTTGGTGCCGACAAGAATGACGAAACGACAACTATAGCAACGATTGCTCACTAGTACCATCAGCTACTTCCACAGTGCACGCTGTTTCCCGCGTCAGCCGGGCAGTGCAGGTGAGCTTGGCTCCGACAGCTATCCACGCCGTCATCACGAGCATTCACTGAGCGTTTGCAAAGCTGCAAGTGCGGATGGTGTGAAGTTGCGAAATGACGGCCTTCTGGCGACGGATGCACAGAGACGACAGAAAAAAAAAATAGAAACACTTCGCGTTTCACTCAACCAGGTCGCGCGAGCTCAGAGATCGTTTGTTTCGATAGCTCCAACATACGTTTGTGTCTTCGTGGAGATTATTCACATGAGTCAGTAATGACAATAACCGAGAGGTAAACTGCATATGCCAATACACACCTGTCACAAAGTGCAGCTCTGCTCTAGGCTTCACGGCGCTGTCGATCGCGCTTTACCGACGGAAATCGGAAAATCTGCATTGCCCTACTTCGATGGTCACGGGAAGTGCAGCTATAAACGAGACACGGCATTGGCATCGCGCCAAATTTCGATGGCGATGTGGCGACACACTCCGCGCATATTTCTGCGCACCCTCCGTCTTCTTATCATCTGGCCCAGCATAACACAGCTGCACGCTGGACTGCATGGTCGATAAAACATAGCGCCACCGCCACGTCACCCGAGGTATGCGTCACCGACGGTGGCTATAAAAACAGGCTGCCTGGCTGAGAAAGACCGCTTTTCTACCTTCCGCTACTGGGACGAACGTAGCGTTGGTATGCCCGTACGCTGCCATCGTTAGTCGAATAAAGAATCGTTACGTTTTTATGTTGGGATTCGTCCTTCGGCAGAATCGTGGCGTGGTTTTCCGGTTTCTGGCCGCATATGTTTGTGGATAAATAGAAGTTTAAAAACTGGAATGCAAGATATGTCGAAATGACAGATAAATCTCCCCCTCGGGTATGACGTGACAAAATGCATGAGGGCTGCAAAGCTGCCCAAAAGCTACAAATAGACATAACAAAAAGTCCACATTGCGCACAGACGTAAACTTGAAGGACAATCCAAAAAGAAACAGCCGCGTGTACAGACAAAATATACAGTACGCAGACCTTACTAACGGTGTGACGCAGGTGATTATTCCCAATTGTAAGCGTCCGCATAAATTGTTATTCTCCCAGAGCAACAAGTTCGGTTTTCAAGTAGGCACGCGCAATAGCTACAACAGCACAGGGTCCATGACCCTCTGTGATCGTGCACGCAAAGCTGCCGAGCCGCGCTTGTTCCATATTACAAATCCCACAAAGCCAAGCATCCAAAGTGTTAAGGGCACGACACCACTCGGCACATCATGGTGATCCACACATCGTTCCAGGTGCTGCTATGCTGGCCCCCTGTCTTACGTAACCACTCTTACACGTGTTTGTATTGCCTCTCGCCCCCCCCCCCCCCCCCCTTGTGTAATGCCTTCGGGCCTTCAAGGTGATAATAAATGAAATAAACTGATTCTGTGGCCCATTGCGGGCATCGAGACGCAATGAGAACACAGGGAAGTAGAGGTGGCTACACAATCGAAAAAAATAAAAGCACGCGCCAATTACGGGAGCAACGCCCCTTTGGGAGTTGCGCGATGCGCAGCTCGTACGTCACGCGTGCAACGTCAGACGACTGCACCCGGATGGCTGTCTTTTGCATCTCAACTTCCGTTCGACGAGCGCGGTTGCACTGGAAGGTCTTTAGACGACAACCCTCGCTCTGTTTAAAGGGTCGAAACGCGCAAGAATTCGGACTAGTTGGTCTGTCATACTGGGAAACTGAGTAGAGCTAAAAGGACAGACACGACGACACACGGCGCCGTGTGTTCGAGCATTCATGGCTTCTGCAGGGCTGCTGAGGTTCCCGCCGGAAGGTTGTGTAGTTGAAACGTCCCGCAGCTCTGTCTACGTTTTATTGCTCGGTGGTTTGCAGTTTTACTACATGACGCGTGCGCATGTATTGAATTGATCTTTAAACCACAACACGAAAAAATGTTCCGAGCAGGAGAGGTACCAGGTGTGGGAACAGCTTGGGGAGCCCTGACTGCCTGGCACATGAGGCAGCATAAGAGCGTGCCGATATGGGAGTACAACCTACTAAGAGGAAGCACACACATGAGTTATAGAACGTCACTCGAAAAGGAGATTATAAAGCAGGTGTCAAGAAAAAGGAAGTCACTGTATCCCATCATTATACAAACAGTAAACGTACTTCTTTTGGGTATATGCCACATGTGTCAATGCTACTTTATTATGTGGTTTAGAAGTGCAGGCAAATTGGAATTTTAAGATTTGATTTCTGCAATTGCTTCTACATTTGGCGAAATACCACACTTATTCAGGATCGCGTATAATATAAGCAAGGAAGTTTTTCGCTAGCCTTGCTAGGCTTGTTATTGCGTCATTATTTTCTCGTAAACTAAGTTTACATAAACATAGCTTGTACTCATACGTTGATGGAACCTGAATGATGTGGTGCTTCTGAAATACGTCTGCAGCGTCGTAGCGATATGGTACTTTACAGGCTAGGCGTAAAGCTCTTTCTTGAAAGACTAAGGTTGCTGTTGTTTGCAGCTGTTGTTGTTGACCATACAAGAAACGCGTAATTTAATAAAAAAGAAAATAAAGAGTTATATATGCGTATGTTAACAGAGGTAGAAAAATAGTAGCAGTGGGGGCTCGTGATGCCGGTTGTCCTAGATAGCTTATTAATAATGTAGCTCACGTGATCATCACATTACATATTTTGTGAAAAATACACGTCCAGTGATTTGAAGTTTTTTAGCACTTCAATTTCAGAGTCATTTAACCAAGTGATGGGCAGCTGGAGATGTGTGTGACGTCGGTGAAATAAATCAGCCTTCCTTTTATTGATGTTTATTTTTAGGTTGTTCATTTGAACGGATGCATTTTTTCAGACAATGCGCTATTCTCTCGACTACGTAAGTTGGCGCATGATTTGCTTGAAAAGAATAAACTCGTGTCATCAGCATAGATTATATAATGGGCGCTTTCATCAATACGGACAATCTTATTAATATAAAGTATGAACAGAAACGGTACAAAATGCTTCCCAGTGGGTCACCTGTATTAATGGATTTTATTCAAAAATATTTTTCTTCAAAGAAAACAAATTGAGCGCGGTATAGCAAATAAGACTTAATCAATTGGTGGGCAATGCCTCTTATATCACAGTGATCCACTTTGTGAAGCAGAATGACATGATTAATGAGGTCGAAGGCTTTTCAAAAGTTTAAAGAAAGCCCAAGTGTCATAGCTCTTAATTCGAAATTTTCTGGAATAAATTCCTCTGGGCCAGTAGTGCGAGCTATGTAGACTTGCTTCTGCGAAAACCATACTGTGCAGAACTTATTAAGTTGAAGCCGTCAGTAAAAGAGGTAGGGCTTTCCAGAATTATTTTGTCCAAACCTTTGGAAAACACAGGTAGAACCAATGTAGGACGGTAGTTCGATATGTCATTTGTTACCCTTGTTTATGCACAACTTACTTTTGCTATGTCCATATTTCGAGGAAAAAATGCTGTAGACAAGCACAGATTAAAAATGTAGGTAAGGTAGGGCGCTAGCGTATTAATTACGTATTTTACAGACTTCATTTGAATATCGGCCGCGTCAGCGGCTTTACTATTACTAAGGGTTAGAAATGTAGCTACAAGCTCACCATAGCTCTAAAATTTGGTTTGGTTACTTGCGAGTTTGCGAAGTATTGCTCTGTCTGTTTGAGTTAGCTTAAGTCGTTCCAGCTGGCTGACTCTGTGCGCTTCACTCATTTCTTCCCAGGTGTTATGGAGGCCAAGTTTCAGGAGTCTCGTGGTTGAGGTCGCCCTGGGAAGTCCTAGTTCGCTCTTGATTGCTTTTCTGATGCAAATGTCGAGTTTTTCAAATTCAGCTTTCTTGAGGAGTAGATACGGGGTGCCATATGTGATCCGGCTTATAAAGAGTGCTTGGATTAATTGGACGGTTTCTTGCTCTTTAAGTCCTCTTCTTTCGGTGGTTATTCGCCGAATGAGAAAGGTTACTTGTGCTATGGTCTTTTGAAACTTCGGAAGTGTAGCTGTGCCAGAACCGTCTTTATGTATGTATTGTGAGGCCAAGGACGCGGTGGGAGCCAACTTGAGGGTATCGATTCCATTGAGTCTGACGTTGGGATCTGGGGCGACGTAGGCTGGTGGTCTTCCCCGGGTCCTTGCCTTGAGTATAAGTAGCTCTGATTTTTCTGGGGCGCACTGGAGACCACATCTTGAGAGGTGCTGTTGTATCTGATCGATTGCCTCTTGGAGGGTAGTTTGCTGTTGGCCGGTTGTGGACGCTTTTGTCCATAACGTTATATCGTCGGCGTATATTGCATGGCTTAAACCTTCGATGCCATCGAGTTGTTGTGGGGGCTTAATTATGGCGAGATTGAACAGCAAAGGTGAAATGACTGGCCCTTGTGGAGTTCCTTTGTTAGGCATTTTGAACTTGTCGCTTCGGATGTTGCCGATACCCACCGTAGCCGTGCGATCTTTGAGAAAGTCGTGCACGTATTGGTAGGTCCGGATTCCGCAGTTTGTATCTTGGAGATTTTAGAGGATTGCTTCATGCTTCACATTATCGAAGGCTCCTTTTACATCTATTGTTAAAATAGAGAACTTTTTGTGGCGTTCTAGGTGGTCCAAGAGGTCTTCCTTGAGCTGTAGTAGTATATCTTGTGCTGAGAGGAGCTGTCGGAAGCGAAACATTGTGTCGGGCATGAGTCCTGAGTCTTCGAGGTATGTGGTGAGGCGATCGTGAACCATGTGTTCGAGCAGCTTTCCAGTGCATGAAGTAAGGGAGATGGGCCGTAGGTTGCTTACTTGTAGTGGCTTGTTGTGTTTTGGGATCATAATTACTTTTGCGTGCTTCCATCCTGCCGGGAGCACACCTTTTTCCCAGCAGTTATTCATGTAGTCGAGGAGTCCATTCAGGGCCTTGTCTGGGAGGTTTCGTAGGATTTCGTTGGTCACCTTGTCATTTCCTGGCGATGTGTTACGGGTCAATTTGGCAAGGGCGGCATGGAGTTCAGGAAGCGTGAAAGGGCTGTCGAGGGTGAGGTTTGGTTCGCCTTTGTACGCTCGGGGATCGGTAACCTTGAGTGCATTGTCTCCGTCAAGTTTCCACTTGATTTCTTCCAGAATTTGTTTCTCAGTTCTTGGATGGGAGTGAATGATTTTCTTGTTGGGTCTTGGTTTTGGTGGTAGCTAGAAGCGCTCACAGTATATGCCAGGTCTTCTTCGTTCTGAGTGTGCCTTGAAGTTGGTCTTGAAATCCAGCTTTTCCAGTTTTGGTCACTGCCTCAGATATGCACTACTAAATATAGTGTGTAATGCCTTCCAAACGTTTTCTGTGCGTCCTTGTCTGGAATTGAGAAGGTTAGAATAATATTGCTTTTTTGCATCACGAAGGTGTTTAGTGACAAAATTTCTGTATCTCTTGAATGGTTTGCGGGCTTCAGAAGACTCCCTCAGTATAAATGACTTAAACAATTGGTCCCGCTTACTTATAAGCTTCAGGAAGTCTCTGTTTGCCCAAAATTCTTTTCGCATCTTTTGAACGTCTTGACGGGTACAGATGGACATTATTTGAAGGAGGGCGATGACAAACACAAGAAAATTCAAGTACCACATCTGACAGCAAGCGTTTCGTAAAAAGGAGCGATACAGCAGAATTCTGACATTAATTCAGAATCGATTGAGTTTTAGATTAGCATAGTTATGCCACAACCCCTTTTGTATGTGCGGTTCACGTATTACGATTCATCTGTTGGAAATGTAAACACGTTCTCTTCCGAAGCAAACCATGTTCATGAATACATCACAATGTCAAAGCGTACTTGCGCTTTACTAAAAAAACATGATCGAGTTCATCCACCTTATTTCTACCGGTATAAAATGAACACAACTAAGATATTTTTTGGCAATCAGTACCACGGAAGTTGTCAAGGTTTATAAACTCTACATGCACCGGAGAGGAAGAAAGCATGATGAGAGGAATATGAAAAGAAATATCAGAAGGCAGTGCCACGTAAAAATACATCCCAGCTTATCAAGGTCAACCGCGCAACGAATGACAACGGTGCTATCGCTCTCTTTTCATTGCAAGAATCTTGTTCTCTGTCCATTATTTTGCGCGGCGGAGCAGCTCTGTTCTGATGGGTCCTGTTATCAGTGATCAAAACACCCGATAAATAATTCCTGAGGGCTGGCCACTTTTCCAGCCACTGATCACGGTATGACTATTGGGAAAACCGAACAATAATTCCAGGCGTTTTGTTTGGCTTTCACGTAAGTCTGAATCGCGTCGATATCATTCCTCGTCAGCTCTGGTACGTTAACAGTCTTGGCCACATCATTAAACTTGCACAGCAAATCCTCGTTTGGCGAAGCGTGAATGCCTAATAATAAATAATAAATTATGGGGTTTTACGTGCCAAAACCACTTTCTGATTATGAGGCACGCCGTAGTGGAGGACTCCGGAAATTTCGACCACCTGGGGTATTTAACCCGCACCTAAATCTAAGTACACGGATGTTATCGCATTTCGCCCCTATCGAAATGCGGCTGCCGTGGCCGGGATTCGATCCCGCGACTTTGTGCTCAGCAGCCCAACACCATAGGCACTGAGCAAACACGGCGGGTGCGTGGATGCCGTGAACTTGTATGTTTAGTTTACTACTGCGAAACTCAAGGTGATTTAGAGTCGCTTTCAGTCGCTGAATGTCATCTGAAGTGCAGACCGCCTCTAATTTTCCTACACGTCTGTTTAAGCTTCTACTGTCTGGTTCCTGTTTAACTTGCCGGTTCAGGATGCCATCATACTTCTGGGACAATGGCTCAATTGAGTCTCTCCCCAACTTGAGCAAGCAGCCTTCCTAGAGCATCAAGCCTCCTAGTTATATGTGCCAGATGGTTACCTCAGGGTTCACGTTCGTTTTATTTTTAGCTTTTGATGGACAGCAAGCAATGCATCGCCATGCCTTGCGGCCGGTCTCGCCTTTGGTCTTGAATGTTGACTCCCACCAGCCAGAACAATTACCAATATGATAAAAGGACTCACATTTGCTGTACTTCAGGACGCGTCCGTCATGTGGCAGAGACTCCCGTGGTCCAGAAGTACGCGGTAACACTCAGTTTGACAAAGGCACGTACACCACACAGTATCGAGCAAAGCACAGAGTCACGGTGGCAAGGTGGCAACGGCGGTAGCGGTAACGCAGCGTTAAGCAGAAAACTAGATACCAACCTGGATAGGCAAGAAAAGAGCCGATAAGGCGAACGTCCTTTTACCACCGCCGCCGCCAGCCGTCTGTCCAGTTGGAACTTCGGCGCCGGAGACGCGACAACGCTTGCAAAAGCTCAATGACGTCAATAGGAAGGCAGTTCCGCAGCACGGCAGTAGTTATCTGGTTGTCTGAATGGGCAAAAAAAGAAGAACCCATAAGGCAAGCGTCCTTTCGCCCCTGCCGTCGCCAGCCGCGTCTAATAGGACGCCTCTCT
The DNA here is from genome assembly GCF_023375885.2 of Dermacentor andersoni. Taxonomy (NCBI): domain Eukaryota; kingdom Metazoa; phylum Arthropoda; class Arachnida; order Ixodida; family Ixodidae; genus Dermacentor; species Dermacentor andersoni. Next base: position 4,932,975 of record NC_092819.1, read on the forward strand.
GATTAGCCTCCTGTGTCCTGTTCCCGTTTACTTTAATTAAGGCTTATAGTTATGGTGTCACTGTTGTGCTTGCGTGCTTATTGGGAATACAGCGTCGTCAGTTTCTTACTTTAGGTAAGCGGTAGGTTGGACAAAGATTTAAAAAGAACTCCGGAGGTCTAGAGAAATCGTACGTGCTGCATGGTAGCGGCAGTCGTGTGTACTCACAGCCAGATTATTTTCATCACGAAGTATTATTTGCTTTAAATTAGCTGAATTTTTAGTTATTGTTTGAATCGCAAACATGCAAAGTACAAAGCTGAAGGCCACCTTAAATAACCTCCGAATCATGCATTTATTTTCTGCTGAAGTGTACCTGGTTGTTTTTTTCCAAGAAACAACAAAAGCCTGCGAAATACGCGATGTATGAAAAAGATCCGCGCTCGCGCGCTGCTACTCAAGCGCCTCCAAGCAACCTTTGAAAGATATACGACTGCATTCGTTTATCGCATTATCGTACAAGGCTTCGTCACGCAGCATGGCTCGAGAGGTTTGGCGACCTAACTAGCGCGGTGCGATAAGCGTCAGTATCTGCGAACGCAAAGAATGCGCTCGATCATGAGGCACTCGGTATAGCTTCGACCTTCGCGTATCATTCAACAAAGCTAGAAAACAAATTCAGCTAATGTTTAAAAAAACAGTGCGCGAAAGAGCACGAAAAAAAGAAAAAGTCAGTTCTCGGAAGAACATAAAACTAACATAAAACAGCTACTAAGGAGTATATTTCAAAAAAAAATAATGATAATAATAAACCAAAAAAGTGCAACTGGCTTAGCGATTTGCCCTTTCTGTCTCTGGAACTCCGGAAAAGAGGCTAAACAAATCGGCATTTCACCTATTTCTATCTCTGTCGCAAGCGTTTTTTACGTAAGGATATGGTGACATCATGAAGGTGCGTTAAACAGTCACGTTTTTACACCAGTTTTGAGCAGTTATTTTCCACTGCCACTTATAGCACGTGCTCAACCAGGTCATCGTCTGAAACAATACCGTACTTCCTTCTTTCAAACAGTTGTGCTGTTGCAGCTTTGACCAACGACGTTGGAATCTCGCGGCAGACTGCTTATTTTTGCCTTTAGGGCGTCCGTAGTGGTAGTTTCGCTGCTATACACGCGATATTTCTCGCAGTCCCTCAAGAAGTCCGGTGGTATCACGTCCTGCGACCTCGCAGGTCAGGGTACAGGTTCGTGGCGGTCAATCCACCGTCCAGGAAAAAGCTTGTCGAGCCCCGCTCGAGACCGACTACAACTGTGCGCAGGAGCACCATCGTGTTGAAACTTGATGTTCCGAAAGTGAGCAAGGGGAACGTTGAACAGACGTCGTTCACGGGGCCCTCGAGGATGTCGTTGACGTAGTGTTGCGTCGTTAGTGTATTGTCAAGAAAAGATGGGTCCGAAGACGTTGCCATCAAAAATACCGCACCACACATTAAACGACCACTGGTATAGGTATCGTGTTTGTGCCAGCCAGTGGGGATTCCGATCACTGCAGTAGTGAGCGTTGTGAAGATCAACTTGTGCGTTTCTGTAGAAATTAGCTTTGTCCGTCCAAAGCAGGCGTGTGAGACATTTCGGTTCTTCTTCACATTTCGTGAAAATCCGATTGGGAAAGTCAAGTCTGTTTTCAAAATCTCGGTTTTCAAATTTTTGATGAAGATGTATACATGGTACGGGCGCATACGACTTTTTTATTGTTAAATCCTCCGAACCGATGACCTTGAGGTTAAGGCCTCCGCACTGGCGTCGCGCACACTACCATGAAGATTAGCCGCAAGGAATGTCAAAACATCCGTTTCCGCTTCTCGAACTACCCTCGGAGTCCTGTGTCGTTTCCTTGTGAAGCTACCCGTCTCACTAATGACTTAGCACATTCTAAGGATTGTTGACGGACCAGGTCGTCCTCCACAATCATCATCATCATCATCATCATCATCAGCCTGGTTACGCCCACTGCAGGGCAAAGGCCTCTCCCATACTCCTCCAACAACCCCGGTCATGTACAAATTGTGGCCATGTCGTCCCTGCAAACTTAATCTCATCCGCCCACCTAACTTTCTGCCGCTCCCTGCTACGCTTCCCTTCCCTTGGAATCGAGTCCGTAACCCTTAATGACCATCCGTTATCTTCCCTCCTCATTACATGTCCTGCCCATGGCCATATTTTTTTTCTTGATTTCAACTAAGATGTTGGACAAAACTATTCACTGACGATTACGATACTCCCTAATGCAAAATTCGAGCGTAGCTGTATACTCTGAAGAAACGCGAAAAGATACACCTACCTAAAGAACTAAAAATTTAATGACGTTTCGGCTCGCGATACGCGAAACTTGTTCACAATAAAACCCATAACAGAGGCACAGCGTATTTAAGTACGTTTCGGTACGTGACGCAAGCAGCGAGTGTACATCGTCGAAAGCGTCCAGTCATTCCTATTTAGCGTGTGTGCTGTGGTCTGTTTGTGGAAGGATTCTAGGTGCATGCGCGAAGCAAGCTTCTTTTCCTTGGCCAGAACAGGTGCACTTGCCCAGTCAATATTATGGCCTGTCGATTGCACACGTTCAGGAAGGGCACTAGGGGCTACGTGTCGTTTACGACGTCATACTCATGCTGTTTCACACGTTTTTGAAGTCATCTGCCTCGCTGATATACTTGTAATCACAGTGAACGCACATTATGGCATAGACTACATCGGGAAAATCTTTTTGTGGCAACTTGTCTTTTATGTTTCCTAAGATGTTTCTTGCTTTGCGTGTGGTACAATCGCAATTCTGACGTCGTACCTGCGCATGATAAGAGCGATGGTTTCACTTGTGCCAGGAACATGTGAAATAGTAGCTCGCTTTTTTGGAGACGACATAGAATGCTGTCTTGCTGGGAGCGACAAGTTTTTTTTTCTCTACCGAAGACAAAAAATACGGAGCGTAGCCGCATGTTCTCAAATCTTCACACACGCTCTCAATATCACGCATGCAGTCCTGTCTTGTGCAAGGGGTTTTTGCTCGCTGTAGCAGCGTAGCAGGAACAAACCTTTTGTGTGAATGCGGATGTACGGATTTAAAATGCAGGTGCCGGCCTCTATGCGTGGTCTTCCTGCAGACATTGAAAGACAGGCCAGAGTTACCGCGCTTGACAAGAACATCAAGAAGCGGTAGACAGCCGTTTGCTTCCGAAACTGAATCGCCTTTTCCACGCTGTTAAGACGAGCAGAGAACTGCTGACTTGTGTCATGCGCTGAAACGTACTTAATACGGTGTGTCTCTGTTATGGGTTTTATTCTGAACAAAGCTCCCGTATGGGAAGCCGAAACGCCATTAAATGTTCAGTTCTTTTGGCCGGTTTATCTTTTCGGGTTTGTTCAATGTATTTCCCTGCCAGACGGGTTGCCGCGAGACTTTGGATTTCAGCTATATACGTGCTTTCATTTCGCGATGTATTGGCTGGCGCGGACAATCTGTCTCGTGCGGCAGGTCCCAAACTGAGTGAAGTGGGGTGCGACTGCCTCTCTAATCGGGAGATAGCGAGAGGGAGCGCGTGCGGGACGCGTAGGCGCGACTCGCAGTAGCCGCCGCAAACGACCTCCACTCATGCAGCACTTTGTTTCCGTACAGACGACGCGCGCTACTCTGGCGCCACGTCGGAGTCATCATCGCCGCAAAGCCCTTCGTGCGCGGCACTATGCTTTCCTTCTCACGCTTTCGCTATACCCTCCTCCTTCGCTTTCCTCCTTGCGCTCTCTTCGCTTGTCGCTGCCTTTTCTCTCCCCCGCTGTGCTCCGTGTTTGCTTTCATCTTTCGCTGTACTCGTAAGCTCGCTTACAAGATAGGACGCAAGGCCGACGCTCGCCGCAGAAAAGGGTGCCTAAGAACTGCGCTCTAAGCCAAAATTCACCGATGATTACGATACGCTCCCCAATGGGAAATTTAAGCGCAGCAGTGCTTTCATTTCAAGATATATTGGCTGGCGTGGAGAGTGTTGCGTGCGGCATGCTGCAAATGGAGCAAAGCTTGACGCGACTGCCTCGCTATTCTGAAAATTAAAATTAAAGTTAAATTAAAATTAAATTTAACTTGTGTTAAATTAAATTTAAATTGTGTTCGGGGAACAAAAACGCATTCATAAGCTTAGAGATATAGTCATTCCTTAACACTTTCGAAATGAATAATTATAACATGCTATCGACATTGAAGCAGCCTTTCGACAGCAAGGAATCAGTTTTTGCAGATGAACATTCAATTGCAGGGAATGCAAGCAGGCACACCATTCTGCCAATATAATCTGTTTAGGAGTACCGAATTCGAATAAACATTGAGACTTTCTTTTGTACTTCCTCTGGATGAGCAATATAGTTTGAAATAACTCCCATAAGAATGTCGTAACAATGTTGATGTAATACAGGTTAAATGCATGACTAGTTTATGCAATCTGGATGATTGCTATAAATTACAGTGAAAAAAACTATAATATCTAATAACATTATTGATATAATAATAATATTTATTTCCACAAAATAGGCTAACCGTGAGCGGCGTGCGAGGCTGAGAAGAAAGGTGAAAAACCCAACGGCAAGTGCGCTTGCTGTGGACCTACGTTTCCGCATTATGGATAGCGCGTATTGATATCGTCTTCTTGTTAGAAGTTCAGAGTATACTACCAGCGCGAGGCACAGGACAACAAAGTGGACGAGAAGCGTGTGTTTTAGAATGCTATGTTACAACGTACAGGTTTCTACAGAAGTGACGGTAACTGCTCGAAACATTTGATGCGTCGGCTCTTGCGCCTTTACAAATATTTAGAGAGGACTCACATATATATTCACAGCACACGCACGGCGATGGATCTTGACACGTTCTTAAATAACTAAACGTGCGCATTATTTGCTCCTAATCAAAAAAAGTCAATAATATTATAATGTAAACGTTTTATTCATTACAATAAAAGAATTATGCAGCGTGTGCCACGAAACCTGGCAGTAAACAACCCTGGGCGTAGTCGCATTGTTGAAATCGCAATCATGTGAAATGGGCCCTCTAAAAATCGCATTGCGACTGCACCAATTTTCGTCGTTCCAGTCGCAGCATGTGAAACAGCCGTAAGAGACATGCTTCCCTCGCCCTATTTATCCTCGGCGCAAGCGAGCAGCGGCGCGCGCCGACGGCGCCAGCACCGCGATAGTGGAGCGCAGCCGCTCCCGGCCGTTCACAGCGGCTTCAGGTTTTTAACGCGACAGCGTTCAGGAGCTCGTGTCGCAGAAAAGCCGGTGTCGGCGGGGTTGGCCGTGAGCAAAAAATCCCGGAAGATATTCATAAACAAAAACAACTTGCAGGATGGGCTAGGTGGTAATCGAACCAGGGTCTCCGGAGTGTGAGACGGAGACGCTAGCACTCAGTCATGAGTTCGATGGTTCAAAGGGGACAAAAGCGCCTCTAGTGAATGGGGTGTTGCTTTAGAAACGTGCCGTAGGAAGTTATAGTGCGGTGTATATAGCTAATTATGAGCATGTAAATTACAGAAGTTTCCGTTAAACAAGTAGCGAAGTAAGTTACATTTATTCTGAGCTTGGCACACACGCGGAGACATCTTGCAGCAAACACAAAAGAACCCCTCCCCGCAATGTACGGCGCTGTCTCGACAGGTGGCGCGCCACTCGCCCGCTTCTCCCCTTCGTCTCGTTCGAGCGCATTGGGGCCGTGCGGGGACCGATGCGCGGATGCCCAATACCCTTGCGTTTAATATGTTTGCTAGCTCTCTCCCCTTCCAACATCCAGCGTGCGTCACTCGAGCCCTCGTGTTTAGGCGACGCGGCTCCTCTTTCCGCTCACAGCGCGATTCCTAGGTGCAGCGTCCGATGCGGGACGTCTCTGACGTGATCGCTGCACCGTACCGCGTCTGGTGGGAAAGCGTCCCCTGCGATGTTCGCCGTGCTGCTGGCGAGGAGTCATGCGTCTGCGTGGTGCTCCCAAGCGAGATAGAAAACGATCCCATCGAGCCGTCAGCTCCATGATCGCGTCCGCCTTCTTGGCGCGTCGCGGCCCGGATGTCCGGGCCGATCACGACGTTTGGCTCACGTAGATCGTTTCTTCCTCCGAGACACCGAGTTCGTTGGTTCGTTTCGCTTGCTCAGGCGCAAGTTTCGTTGCCGCGCCGAACGATGCGTTGCTCGGCGCTCACCGCGTGATTGGTGAGTGCAAAGAGCATGCAGAGCGAATGAGTGGGCGGGGCGAACGGGATGCAATAACGCCATCACGTTGCTCTCTTGAAGGCGAAGCTTAGCGTCCTCCAATTTTTGGACCAAGACTGTGGATAAAGTAAATTGAAAGCACAGACTAATATTTGGTTTTGTCTAGTGTTCCTAGACGCTTTGTAAGGTCAACAATGCAGCTAAAGTCAGTCACATTGCCAGCACCCATAGTCTAGTAACGTTGCCCGTAGCTGCGTCGTGTGCGCAGGCGTATGACGAGGCGTTCAGTTCGTTTCCGCTGTTGCCCGCGCCGCGCGCTGTGTGCACTAGCGAGTCCGCCTGGCGCCTGCCGGTTCTCGCGGGCTAGGGTGTCGCGTTTAAATGCACGAGAATTCGCGCTACTTTTTCACTCTTGGAAACAGGCTGCCCGCAGCTTTACCGGCTGCGGTAGAAGAACGCGCCGCAATAATCTTCTGTTTGACGCGACAACGGCAAAATCGTGTCCAGTTTTTTTTTTCTTCTTTTAATTACCGCCGCGACGGGCCAACCGAGTGCTCTACAGTGTTCGCTGCACAGTGCTGCCATTGCAAACTTTCGGCGCCCTGTTGCGCAACGCTCGCGCCGCGTGCCGTGCCCTCATTTGCGTCGATAAATACAACAGCGGTGCAACGCGTTTCTGGAAACCAGAGTATTCTTGCTGGAGATTACGACGCAGCAAAATTTGTTAAGGCAACGCAAACACCCAAAGCTGATCAAAAGAGAGGACAAAGCCACAGCGCGTCACTTTCAGAAACGACACGAGAGCGTAATTTATAGCCAATATTAGGCGGCGGCTTCCGGAATGCGCGTAATACATCGTTTTCAACCTGGAAGCTCCTCCTGCGTCTATTTTGTTGCAACCGCGCTTCACGCATGCATGCACTCTGAATTTTCACGATGCTAAGCGCCTGCGCTCTAAAGGCTCGCCGACTCTAAAGTGCGCTTTTTAAGCCGGTACACACGAACATGCTTTGAGCGAGGCGAAATGGCGTCCTTTGAAGCCGCCCTGCACCGCGAACATCTCTTTTTGCCACACGTTTTCTGTGTCCGCCTCGCCTTCTTCACTGCCAGTCGTAAACGAATTAACGGAAAAACGCCGCTAAAAGCAGTTTAGCGCGAACACACAGCGGCATCGCCGCGTTTCTTTTTCCTTTATGCTATGGGCAATACGTCAAGCTGATATCGAAACACAAGCATGACGTTAGCAACAAGCATAGAGGCTGGTCCACTGGCGGAGATTACTTTCCTACGTGATAAAACTTTGGTGGATGAAATGTTACAAGTTAGAACCTATGATATGCAAAGCTTTCTTGATTTGCGCCAGTTAAATATTAGGCAATGGGAACCACGATGCACCACTTGTATTTGATTTCGAACCCTTATGTAGTTACTCATCTCTGCTTAAGTGCTTACGAGCACAAGTTCACATAGGCGTGTGCGACGTGTATGCAGCGATGGCTATAAAGTGAAGACAAACGAAGCGTCATTTCAAAGAAAATATATGCGAGTATGAAAATATCAAACCGTGCGGCTGCATTTTGCTTCAAGACAACGTGGCAACTGCTTGAACGTAGCGCGCGGGCCAAGCATGTCGGGACCGTCGCACCAAGGCCGTCTTGGTGCGACGGTGTGGAGGTGTTTTCCACAAAAAGGACGCGAAGCGGAACGCATTGCTGTCCGCTGAGAAACATCACAGGTGCAATTTATGCTGTCTATTTATTCTTGCATTCCAGATGACTGGCGAATGCGGCAGGATAATGAAATGACTGGCTTTTAAAATAAATCTTCAAGGAAACATTTGAATAGAACGTCAGATAAGTGCTTGCTCAAAACATTTAAAGCTACGCTATCGAGACCAATTCCTCAGGCGGAAGTTTGCAGAGGCCGCGGGACTTGGCTGCACTAAGTGTTTCACTGCGGTGATAACATTTCGTTCGTCGCATGATGTGCCTTGAATGCCTCCTACAAACACATGCTGGTCGTCACAGGGCACTACAGTTGCTCTTTACGAAGCACGCGCACTAAGCGACGCTTATTCAGCGAGCTCTTTCAATTCCGTTCACGCAGGAAGCGTCTCTGGCTCAACGCCCGCCAAGCAGCGAAAAGCCTTGTCCGCGTTACGTGAGGGACGACTCATTGTTATTCGGCTTCGCAAGAAGAATGCGCAAACGCGGCGAACCTCCACTTTCGGACAGCGGCCGCCAGCGCAAGGCCACCAGAAATGGCCTTGAATTTTCGCACTTCGCTTCTCTCAATGAACCTTCATTTATAAATATAAAAGCGAGGCAGTGTCGTCACTCTGCAGGTTAGATAAGTCTCAGTGTTAAGTGTGCTTTTATAGAAATGGCCGTGATGAATTTTGTGTTGTACGCCAAAAATTGTGAGCCAAGCAGGCATTCTGTTCGGGACCCAAAGCGAACGACTGCGAAGCGTGCACGGAACTCTGTCGGGTGAAGTCTGCGTTGTATAGAAGCCGTTTATTCTTTTTCCCTTTACTTTTAGCATTCAGCTTTACATGAGAAAGAAGAGTACTATCCAGCATACTTTGCTGTCTGCACAGCAGCCTATTTACGACAGAACATAAAAAGTACAGGCTGCTGCGTAGCGACCCTAGACCTAACATTTCTCCGCATGGATGATCAGAAAGAAAAGAAAAGGTAAGTGCGCAAAGAAGTCGCAACATTGTTGAGCTTGACAATGCACCACGGTTCAAAGGCAGATTCCACAGCCCTAGGCGACATGCAGGTGATGTATGTTAGACGGGAGAACAGCTTTCATCCAGAATATGTGCATAAAAGGAAGAACTACTTTCCGCTGCTTGCCTCCACGCTGATTTCTTATGCGTACATACACTGCCGAAACGCTACGAAGATAGCGAAATTCTTTGAATATCCAATTTAAAATGGTATCCGTGCAACTACAATGAGCTTCAAGAGTTATACTTTATCAAACCAGCATTTTTCTTTTTCTTTTGGGAGCCTGATCGATATGGAAGCGGCACATTTCTGAGCGCAATTGCCATTGAGTTTCTTTTCATCAAAAAAAAAAAACAGATGATAAAACTACGCCAATATGTAATAAAGCTACCCTTGGAAAAAGACTTCAACTATTTTGTGTGCCTGGTTCGCTCGCCTTGTACGTCGCCATGTTTGGTGTCTTGAAGTACAAGCACGCCTCTGTGGGACAAACGCCTTTCTCGAATATATGGCAATGCTGTTTGCAGTTATTTTCCGCACTCGGAAAAATATTTATACAAACGGCAATATCTTTTTTCGATTGCTCAATTTTTATGTCTTGGAGTAAATTATTCGTGCTTTTAAGAAGATCGATACCACACTTTAGAGAAAATTGGACCTCCAAAAGGGACGTTTCGCTTCACCTTTTGTTTCTGCTGCACGAGGACATATAGTGTCACGTTCTTTCTTTTTTTGCTTCTTTCTTTCTTTCTTTCTTTCTTGCTTTCTTTCTTTTTTGGGCAACGTTTTCCTTATGCCATGCAAAGAGCAACAGAAGATACTATCTAATTTTCTCCTCCTCTTCTTCCATTTCACGAGAATCACACAAGGAGACAACAAATTTTAACAGATGAGTGTTGCATTCAGGATGGTTCAGCGTTTCTTATCGTTGATACAGCCTCGGGGAAACAGCGTCCACTGGAGATTTCCCGCTCGGCGTCACCCACTACAGCAGAGCTATGTGCCATGCTGGAAGCAACAAAATTTATCACCGCAAGTGACTCGCCTAAGAAATGGGTTGTGTGCTCGGATCGTAGGTGCTAGATTTTCTGCACAATATCTGCTGCGAAGGTCTCATACATTGACGTTATTGTTTCAATAATGGAACGTGCGCACATCTTGTGACAAGATGTACTTGTTTCAGTGAGTACCCAGACGTGCCTATTGAATTATTTGGGATCAACCACGAGTAGTGTAGAAATGGAGTGTAGAAACGCTCCGCCCGACTCGAACTCCGACAAATGGAAGAGGGCCCTACGAAGCCCGCTCCTACAAGACCAGCAAAGGGTTGTCCAGCAGGCTTGCACAGCGGCCGCTCCCTGTCGGTCCCTGCGTGGGAGACGCCCACTGCGCGCCGAAGTGCGTCCTGCAGGACTTTTGTTAAAGTTTGTCCAATCCAACCGCGAGATGAAAGGGGAAAACGGGCCTAAGAATCTTTGGTCCCGCAATACCGTTCGCACAAAAACATCTTAGTAAGGCTGCTTTCTGGTGCAGGTTGATGCTGATTCACGTGATATTTGTCATCTTTGGCAGGGTTTCTTGATCAGCCGGAAAACGTAAGCACCAGATTGTCGTCCTGCAGAAAAAATGCCGAGTTCGTTCTTCCTTATAATTGTCTACAACTTGTTAATTAGCAACTTGACAGTTAGAAAGCTTCATTTCCTGGTACACACTTTCTAGTCTTCTCCTAGCCTCTTGAAGTGCCATATTCTTGATGCTTCCTCAAAGCCCCACGAGTCCCATCGAAAGCTGCCAACTGTGGTGTGATATTCTTGTGATGCCTCTGGCTCAGAGTGAAACTCACTCGTTCCGCGTTGGAATGGGTGACGTGCTTATCTGTGACTATTGCAGAAGCAACAAGAAACTATTGAACTCCGTTTATTACTTTGTCCTCAGTACGAAGTCGAGCCTAAATTCCTCCGTACATCTGACCGGCTGGACTCGAGAAGACCAATGGTCGTGCGTGTCGTCCGCGCAGAAAGCAACGAGAGCACTACCGAAGAACCTTACGTCGACAAGTCCGTCGATAGACTTGCTGCGCACCTTCACGTGTGAGTGCAAACCAGTCCCTCTCTCTCTTTCTGTTCGTCCTTACATCCCCAACAAACGGGACACACGCCCAGTTATCCCCATCTCACAGTACCGTGCCAGTGGCGACTTCCTTGTCGATATTGTTGTCCTAACCATCTTTAAAAAACCTGCATCTATGTGAATCAACCTTAGAGGAGTCACGCTGAGGAACCCACAGATAAAAAAAAAAGTTCATCGCAATTGATCAACTTGAAGTTTAAAAGCCGTTTCCTATAAAGTCCAAACCACCACGCCGAGATGACGTTCATTTATTAGCGTCCCCTTTGAAACGGGGTGCGGACAAATCGCCTAGCCTGCTTGAATGAATGTTTTTAACTCTAGCATTCTTTTATACCTCTCTTTATTCTTTTAATTCTGCCTTGTACCACTGCCTATGCATTTGTAATGGATCCGGTAGTATCAGCCTCTTCCCTGTTTTTTTCCCCGCAAATACTCTAAACGTCTCTTGTTTGTTTCCACTGTTCACCGGCTCATACTTCCCTCTACTTTAAATTCAAGTGCTTTTCGAGGTTGTGTGTTACGTGCGCGTCTCGATGGGTGAATCCCTTCTTATTCCATTAGGATGTGCTGAGTGGTCTCCGGATTCTTGCTGCACCACACATATGTCTCACCTAGTTGAATATTTTCTCCGGTACGTTTTCTTCCATTAGGCAACCAGCTCGAGCCTCACATAGCTTGCTATATGAGGCTCGAGCCCTGCCCTTTGTGTCGTCGTACAGATTTGCCTTTCTAATTTCTTCGTTCTCATTCTTGTGAATCTGCACGGTCCTTTTTGCTTGCATTTTTTGCATCGAATTAACTGTCTCTGTTTCCCTCACTTTCTTTCTGATAGCTCCCGGTTGTCTATCTACACTTTCAGTTACCCTGTACTTGGCTGCCAACTTTCTTTACCTCTTCCTCCATTCTGTGTCAACACTTTTTAGGTACATATATTGTGCTCTTTAGCCACCCAGCTATTTTGATTCATGTTCCCGAGTCTTTCCTCAAAACTTATTTTGCTTTGCGCTTCTCTGACCTCAAACGAGGCCCACACGCATGTCCCCTTGCACTGCCTTAATTGTAGTTTTTCCGTGTGTGGTGTTATCAAGCACGCGTGATGTAACGTTATCAAGCCCGCCTGCTGATGTATAGCATAACCAAGACGGATTACACGTGTCGCACGCTTGCTTATCATGTCCAGTCATATGACCGTTTTCTGTTTCTTTATAAAGCCAGTAACACTTAGCAATAAGGGGCATTCTTTCGTCTGCACTACCCGCCGGCTACGTTCCGTTATTTCAGTGGAGACGAGGATGGGATCGGCTGCACGATGACAGCCAGGCCGCCTGAGTTTGTCGACACGACCAGTAGCTGGAACACTTACCGGGTCCGTTTGGAGGCCTTCTTTGAGGGCCACAGCATCACAGATCCAGGGAAACGGCGTGCGCTTCTGGTGTCAGCACAAAGTGACAACGTGGTTCGCGTGCATCAAGGCCAGTGCCAGTCAGAATCGGTGAACCACCGGATTTATGAGGCCGTCGTACAGCACCTGGGCAACCACTTCGATCCCCAAGTCAATGAGATAGCAACGAGCTACGCTTCTTTGATGCAGAACCAAGGAGAAGGCGAAAAGTTACGGCATTACATTACCGACCTGAGACGTCTTGCAAAAGATTGCAGTTTCGATAAGCTATTGGAACGCATGTTGCGGGATCGGATTGTCTGCGGAATCCGTGATGAACAATATCGATCACACATGTTGTCGCAAAAGAAGTTGAGCTTGGCGGAGGCAGAAGTTCTTGCTCTAGCAGCGGAAACCGCAGAAACGAATGTCCGGGCAATGCAGCAGAGGAGCTTCAACAACAACGGTGCTGCCAATTTCATACAGAAGCATAGGATCAATCCTGGGAAGTCAGGACGTGGGCATGGATCCATGACCGAGGCTACTCCATGCCGGAGATGTGGCTCGAACCATGTTTCGGAAATGTGCAGACACAAGAAAGCGACGTGCTACAAGTGCCACAGGAAGGGACACCTGGCAAATATGTGCTCCAGTGGTCGCGCTAACGCCTCAGGAACGTACGCTGTGAAGGAGCTAGACGGCAGTGACGAAGGTGGAGAAGAAATGCTCTGCGCTTTGCTGGCTCACAGCTAGAGTAGTAACGAGTCCGCACGGCCATTCGAAAGGGATTTCATCTGGGAAGGCCGGAAACTACGCATGCTGGTGGATGCAGGGTCCATTGTCAGCGTAATTCCAAGGACGGTACTCGAAAACCATTGCGAATGGTGGCCGACATTGAAGAAGACTTCACTGCGCATGACATGCTTCCTGGGACCTCTGCCGGTCCTTGGCCGAGTGGCCATGAAAGTCGAATACGGTAACACGCAAGTGGACAGCTCGCTGGTGGTAGTGGATGGCGACGGGCCTCTGTCGTGCGGCCGGAACACCATCCAAGCCTTCCGGGGTGCTGGCATGACGCTACTCGAAGAATGCGCGGCGCAGAACGTAAATGTTGTTCACTGCGACGCAGCGACAGCGAAACCTTTGGCCAAATTTCCAGAAATTTTCGAGAAGTTGGATTGTTGCAAGGGGCCGCCCGTGAAACTACACAAAAAAGAGGCCGCTGTGCCACGCTTTCTAAAGGCTCGACCAGTGCCGTACGCGCTTCGGGAAAAGGTGTCTGCAGAAATCAGCCGCCAAGTACAGGAAGCAGTGCTTTCTCCCGTGACAGTTTCTGAGTGGGCTACGCCCGTCGGGCCCGTAGTGAAGCGAAACGGTGATATTAGATTGTGCGGCGACTTCGAGCTAACCGTGAATCAGGAGACACATCTGGAACAGTGCCCGTTGCCGAAAATTGAGGATATCTTCGAATCTTTGTACGGGGGGGGAGTGGTTCACCACTTTGGATTTGCGGCATGCGTATAATGAACTTCCACTGGACGACGACGCACAAAAAATGGCCGTGTTGAACACACACAAAAAGGGTTGTTTGCATACAACCGCCTCGCGTTCGGCATTGCATCGGCTCCGGCTTTGTTCCAGCGCCGCCTCGAATCCGTTCTGCAAGGTCTCCCTCGCGTCAAGGTGCACTTCCTCGAGTCCTCGAGCGGCTGCGCGACAGTGGACTCAAGATAAACCGTGCCATAATGCAGTTTCCACGAGAAGCAAGTTTCGTTCTTGGGCTACTGTGTTCTTAACGTCGCCACCACGTGACAATATTGACGCAACTGGCCTACACCTCCCTGAGAATATGGAAGCCATCACCAACGCACCAAGACAGGATACGGTGAGCCAGCTAATATCCTTATTAGGATTGCTGACTCACTACGCCAAGTTTTTGCCTAACCCTGCAACCACGTTAGTTCCACTCGATAGGCTTCTGGCTAAAGGAGTACGATGGCAATGGATAGCCGAACACGAGAAAGCCTTCCAGGCAGCCAAGCGCGCTATGGTGGCCGCGAAACTACTCGTGCACTACGACCCCAAAAAGCCGTGACGGTTTAAATGCGACGCCTCGCCAGTTGCAGTTGGCGCGGTGCTGTCACACGGAATTGGGAGCACGGACTATCCCATATCGTTTCGTTCGAGAGCACAGACACCTGCTACGCGGAATTATTTGCAATTGGAGAAAGAAGCGTTGGCCTTGGTGTTCGGCGTTACGAGGTTTAGAGATTACTTGTTGGCGAAACATTTTACTCTGGTGACGGACCACAAACCACTGACAGGACTGTTTCACCCGGAGAGGCCGATTCCGCACATAGCCGCAGCGAGAATTCAACGGTGGGCATTGCAACTATCGGCTTACCATTATGAACTCGAGTACCACCAAGGACAACTAAATGCTAACGCAGACGCTTTCAGTCGCCTACCACTGCCGTACTTAGGTGACCGAGGAGGGCAAGAACCCATGAAATACACGCTTTATACGCGTGGCCTACATTCCATGACCCTTTCTGCTCAGCAATTAGCGGACCTGAGCCGATCGGACGGTACGCTGCATCAGATCACGGGGGTGGATTACACGCTGTGCTGCCGGCAGTTACCGGCAGCACAGCAACACCTGATGCTGTACTTTTCTCGCCGTAATGAGCTTACAGCCTGTCACGATCTGCTTTACTGGGGCCATCGAGTAGTGCTGCCAGAGGTGGCGCGACAATGCATACTAAAGGAACTGCACGAACGCCACCCCGGTATCAGTGCCATGAAGCGTACAGCGCGAGCGTTCCTTTTTTTTTTGTATCCTGGATTAGATAGGGACATCGAAGTGTTGGTTAAAAGTTGCCCCCAGTGTATACAATGTTGGTCCATGACAGCTGCTGAAGTTCCATCTCCATGGCCGGCGAGCAACAAACCATGATGCAGGTTGCATATGGACTTCGCGGGCCCCATCAGTGGCTGCCAAGTTTTAGTGTTGGTGAATGCCGAGACGAAGTGGATTGAGGCCATACTTTTGAAGACCGCCACAGCAGAGACGGCCATTCAAGTACTTCAAGGTATTTTTGCCCGTTTTGGCCTGCCCTACTACTTAGTATCTGATAACGGACCACAGTTTGCAAATGCCACTATGTGCAGTTTCTTGCAGGAAAGCCAAGTGAAACACGTCAGAGCAGGCCCATACCATGCTCAGTCAAATGGGTTGGCGGGACGGGCTGTACGGACAGTAAAGGAAGGGCTTCGAAAGAATCCGGCAGGTACACTGCAGGAGCGGCTAATCAAGTTTTTATTTCGTTATAGAACGACACCATTGGAAGGAGGTAAATCGCCCGTAGAACTGCTGTTGGGCTTCAGTCCCCGAACCAGGTTGACAGCTTCACTTACAGACAAAAAGGTTACAGAAAATGATGGTTCCGGCGAACCTGTTCTAGGAACAGCAAAAGCACCAACACGGTATCAACCGGGCAAGCATGTATGGTCATGCCAGTTTCAATCTGCTCGGAAGTAAATCCCGGTGACAGTAGTGTCCACGACGGGAGCACGCATGGTTACACTGGAAACACCGGGGGGACCATAGCGGCGCCACGTAGACCAACTCTGGCCACGTCTTGGCACAGGGTCGTCACCTAGCAAGCCGAGTGAAGTCCAGACCGGCGACGAAGCTCAGTGTAGCTCCAAACAGGCAGCAGCTCATCAAGGTACGGATGCACGGGAAGTCAGCTCTCAAGCCGAAGACCAACAGCCACGCTGTCTTTCGACTCGCCTACGGAAGCCACCAGATCGTCTCACTTACTCCAGCTTAGGGGGAAGGGATGTAGTGTTATCAAGCACGCGTGATGTAACGTTATCAAGCCCGCGTGCTGATGTATAGCATAAGCAAGGCGGATTATACGTGTCGCACTCTTGCTTATCATGTCCGGTCATGTGACCGTTTTCTGGTTCGTTATAAAGCTAGTAACACCAAGCAATAAGAGGCACTTTTTGATGCGCCACTGCCCGCCGGCTACGCGCCGTCATTTCACCGTGGGTATCCAAAGTCAACCAACCCACCGATCTTTGGTTGCCTTCCAACCCTGACAATATATCGGATTTGAGGCACACAATGGCATTTGCGAATGTCACCGCTGGCACCACGACTCTTTTGAAGATGTCACACCCTGCCTCATATTTAATTGCGGCCCCAAAGGCCCTATGTTTCATTCTTGGTGCATTCCGCTTCCCTTTTATTTTCAGGTTGCGTTGGTGGGTGCTTGAGTCAGTCTTTCCTTCGTTCATATATTCGCCGATGTATTTATATTGCTTGACTATGGGTATGACTTGCTGTTGAATCAACACCACATAGTTACTCGTCTCTTCTATAAAAATCAACCGATTTTTCTGGGATTAATTTAAGGCCTAGCTGTATCGTTTTGTTGTCGTGCATATTGGCCAATATCTCTACATCTCTTGCATCGTCAGCCAGTAGCCCTGTGTCGTTCGCACACATCAGTGCGAGAGCTTCCGTGCGCCATTTGTCCATTACGCGAGTATGATAAATGAAATCTCGCTTGCCTGTTTTCGAGTTATCTTTATATGCCCTTAATATAAAGCATAAAGCGTGAACAACAATGAGGACAGAGTACATCCTTGCTTCAGTCCTTGGTAAATGTCCACCACTTCATTACAATTTCGGCCCTATCATATAATTTTTACTAGGTTGTCTCTATATATCTCCTTCCGCAGTTCCACAATATCGTTACCTATGCTTTCGTGCTTGAGAATATTCCATAACAACTCCCTGTCTACGTTGTCGTAGGCTCCTTTAATGCGGTCTAATGCTTATTAGCATTTCTAATGCCTAAGAAATGCTATTCATAAAGGTCTATTCTGAGCTACTGATATCTCTATGGCCTGAGTTAGTACAAAAATATTATGTTCTAAGCGTCTGCCTGGTTTGAACCCATTCTGTAGTTCCCCCGGTAAATCATTCGTCTCCACCCATTTTGACAGTTCTAATTTTATGGCTTGCATTACCATTTTATATAGTACCGACATTACTGTAACTGGCCTGTACGAGCTCGTTCTATCCTTATCACCTTTGCCTTCGTAGATTACGTTCATCTTGCTTTCACGTCATCCAATTGGAATTTTCTTCGTTTTAATCACTTGTTCAACGATTCAAGTTTTCTGTGGTAAATCGTCATCTCTCCGGCTTTTCTGTAGATGCTGGATGTGTTTAGGTTTGAATTATACTTTATTTTGTACGGAAGTTAACCGTGTCTGTGATGTAACACAGCGCATCCTCTCCTTCGAAGATGTTGCCCTTTCCATGCTTTGTAGCTGCCTGCAAGTTTTTAATTTGAGCTCCGAGGGCTCTTACGTGGCTCCAGAATCCCTTTGGTGTGCCTTTGCATCTTTTGCGAGTGTTATGCACCCAACGTTCACTTGCGTATTTCATTTCCTTTGCATGAGCTGACTCGGCATCCTTTTCATTATCGGAATTTGCTCCATCCAAGGAGCACCTCTTAATAATATAATATAATGATTTATTTCCATCCCCATTACATTGATGGAGGGGATGGGAATAAAAGCGATTGACGCTTGACTAAGTTCCCACTCCCCGTACAGCAGATGAGCAGTGGCATGCGACGGCACTTCTGTCACGACAGCAAATACAAAGTCAAACAAAGCATTAGTACAAAGCAAGTATGCAAAATAGACAATGACGTGCGTGTGTGAAAAAAATATAAACCGATTGAAAAGAAAGACGAGTACAGCAACTGAGAACAAAAACGCTTACGAAACAGCGAAAGAACAGCAACCAAAAATACGCTTATAACACAATTAGACACAGAAACGTTCACAGATGCTTAAATGTTGGACAATCAAAGGGACGCGTTAAGAGAAAGTAGTTGCGAAGGTTAGAGCAGCTAATGCTTCCTAAGTCTATATTTTCATCAATTCATTTGTTAAGTGAGGATGGAAGTTGAAATGCTACCGTGTGGCGCGCATAGTTTGTTCTTACTTTTGGTAATACCCAGTGTGGTTTATGCCGGCGTGGCTATGTGCGATGAAATAATTCAATCGGGGCTAAGTCAGATATATTAGTTATGCGTCTTCTTTGTTCTAGTTTGTAGGTGCGTAGCAGTCTATAAGCATAGAGGCTGAAAACGTTAATGATCTTGTTCTTGAAAAATAAGCTTTTTGTTGAGTGTCTACTTGGCAGGTTATGAACTAATCTGTGGGCCCGTTTTCCGAGAGTTCCTAGTTTTCTCAGACCGGTTTGTGTAGCAGTACCCCATACTAATGAGCAGTAGTTTAGATGTGAGTGAAATAATGCACGATATAGAGATAGTTTTACCTTTCGTGGGAGATAATTTTTGGAACGCGTTATAAACCCTATGGCGCTAGATGCCGTTAATGCTACATTGTCAATGTGGTCGTCCCACAACATGTTTTCGGTGAATGTTATGCCAAGTGATTTGAATGACCTTACTAACTCAATCTGGTCTCTGTTATAAGATAACTGACCGAAATCACCGCATTTCTTTATTTTTGGGACGAAAAAGTACTGCCTTTGACTATGTAGTTTAACAGACAATATTTTTATCGCACCATATATGTATTTTTTCTAATGCTTAATAGCATTTCTAATGCCTAAGAAATGCTATTCATAGAGGTCTATTCTGAGCTACTGATATCTCTATGCCCTGGGTTGGCACAAAAATATTATGTTCTAAGCGTCTGCCTGGTTTAAATCCATTCTGTAGTTCCCCCAGTACATCATTCGTCTCCATCCATTTTGACAGTTCTAATTTTATGGCTTGCATTACCATTCTATATAGTTGTGTATGGTTCGAGCAATCCCAACTTTTTGGCTTCTCGATAATCCCTAGATGTCTGCTCACGCTCTTCTACAGCTTACTTTATTTCCTTATGTTCTACCACTTGCGCGGTTCCCTCTTTCCAATCCAACAGTTTTTTGAGTGCAGTTCTTAAGCGCCCAGTCCTGCGTTGAGCGTCGGCTAAATCGAGCGTACGAGCAGAGCAAAGGACGAAAGAGAACGCGAAGCGTTGAATGAAAAGCGAAGAGAGCACGAGGACGAAAGCGCCGGAGGAGGCTACAGCGGCGGGAAGGGGAGGAGGAGCGTGTGGCGAAAGCGTTAGAAAAAAAGCCTTTGAGGCGACGATGGCTACGAGATGGCGCTAGAGTAGCGCGCGCCGTCTGTCCAACAATGCTGTGCACGAAAACAAGGCTCTGCATTAGCAGAGATCTGCGTGCCGCGGCTGCTGTGAATCGCGAGTCACTCACGCGCTGCCGCTCTCTATATAAACTGTTCCTTTTACTCATGATACAAACCGCTGACACGCGAAATGAAAACACGTATACAGCTGCGTTAAAATTTCGCATTAGGGAGTATCGTAATCGTTGGTGAATTTTTATCTCTGCCTGTCTATAGATGACTGCCTGTGGAAGTTACCTGTCCTTTATACTTATTCTCCCTGTTAACTGCTGTAAGGTTCTGCTGATCACGCAGGTCCAGCAGTAGACAACCGTTGCAATCAGTATATCCGTCTAAGCAGTCCATTTGCTCATTCATGACTCCCAATAATATCACCTGACCTGTTTTCTTCCACTGATCATTATCGCTTCTAATGCAATCAATCAATTTCTCATCTTTAATCGCTGCTATCACTACCTGACCATAGTTAAGACACTCCCACCCACGTCTTTCTGCCTTGCCATCTGACGGTAATCTACAAATGCTCCTTACGTGTCTTTTTACCGTTTGCCACTTCAGACGTCGCTTAATTAGCATGCCTCCGCTTTTCCTTGACCCAGTCATTATGTTACAACCTTCCCGTACAAAATTCTCAGTAACAGGCAGCGGCTTCAAATCTCGTAGATGCGTTTCGGTCAATGCGTACACGCTAATCGCTTCATCATTCAGGTGCGTTTGAATTTCGCGCCATTTTTCATACGGCCACCTTCCATGTTTACGTAAAAAATTTTACCTTCTCTAATCCTTCGTGCGTCTTTTCCTGACTCCTTGTGATGTAACACTGCCCTTGATTGGTGTATCGCTCCATTCAATACTTAATCTTCTTACCTGATTTCCTGGGCCCCGCCCAAGGAAAGCTACAGCCCGCACCGCGAATCGACGTCCAACCGGTGCTGCGACACTTTCGCTAAAACTTGCACAAAAGCGCCTCGCGGCCTGCTCGGCCCACTTCTCGGTTGATGCAAATGACCGTAAGATTCATTCCCTTAGCTGGCGTCCGAATGTCCCCGTTTCCTCGCCGCCGAAAGCTGCACCTGGACTCCCCTCCTGTATTATCCTTGCCCTTTGCTTTGTTGCCTTCCGCGGCTGGCAAGTCAGTGGCATCCCCTTCGTGACCACCAACGACGTTTCCGCCACTGCTTTTCGGCGTGGTGGTTTCGGCTTCCTTACCTGCTCTAGCTTCATTGCCAGCGCCGTTCACGCTTCTCGCATCGAAGCGTTGCCCATTGCTTTGCCGAATGGCGCGCCTCAGCGTCATTTCTACGCGCGCTAGCTTTTCTTCTACCTCCTTCCTCTGCTTCTATTCGCTCTTGAGTTTCTTTTCTAGCTTTCCAACCCGCATAGCTAGCGTGTTCTCCTCCTGCTCATGACGGTCTAGCCACAACCCTAGAACACACATCCTACAGATAAAAGCTACCCCGGTTCGCTTCGCGTACTGGCTCGAACCGCGTTTCTAGAAACCCGTAAGAGCGCTTCCACTCTGAGCAACGCACGCGTGGGTTCCTCCTAGTACGAACCATCATCTTGTACTGACTAGGCGCAGTGCAAAGTAACCCTACTTGTGCGAAAAAAGACGAAGACGAAGAAGTGCGGAACGGTAGACCTTGTTCTGTGGTTCTTCAAAGTTGTGCGACTTCTGCATATCAGGAGCTTCCTCGAAGACGTCATCCTCCGGAATGGAGGACGGAGGACCTCCGCGCCCTCATGGCAAGGCGAGTCCCGCGGCGGTAGCCCTGTCCGTGGGAAACCGCGACATCACCGACTATAGGCTTCCCGATTCATCTGACAGCTCAACAGCGGCAGAGATGGAATCGGACAGTGATTACACGCTAGTCCAATCGCGCCACTTGAAGCGCAAGCTTCGCCGGACGTCAGCAGGCAGTGATTCTACTCATAAAAGCAGATGTGACGAACGGGTCTTCTCCGTGGGCTACACCCCAACTACGGAAGGTACGAATATGAATTCGTTGAACAGACAATCGCTGACCAAATACTTCGATCGAATAGCCTCAGGACATGTGAGAGAGATCCGCATTAATGCTCGGAAGAACATTCTGACGGTGGACGTGAATTCTCAGGCAGTATTGGAGGCTTTGAAAGGCATTCAAGTGGTTGGTAACATCCCAGTTCGCTCATTCCTAGCGTACGGCAAAGATACCTGCTCTGGTGTGATATCAGATAAGGACATTGACATAAAGGATGAAGACCTGCGATCTCTTTTATCGTCGACAGTGCGAATCCTCGACATCCACCGATTCGGCCGCTCCCGGTGCATCAAGTTGGTGTTCGAGTCAGACTCTTTGCCAACATCGGTCAAAGTAGGTTATGTGAGGCACTCAGTGCGTCCATATGTACCACGACCGTTACAGTGTCACAAGTGTTTCAAACTGGGCCACGTGAGTGCGGTGTGTAAGAATCCTACGTCGTGCTGAAGATGTGGTGGTGCTCATCATGTAGACTCCTGTGAGACTGACGCCATGAAATGTGCGAATTGCTCCGGAGCCCATGAAGCGACATCCAAGGACTGCCCCAAAATGGCAGAGGAGAGGCAAATCCTGAGAAAAATGGTGAGAGAGAACTCCACGCACAAGGAGGCTGCCGATTCCGTCCGCAAGAAAAGGCGCCGGTTGCGGCAAAGGCGTCGCCGCTCCCAGAGCAAGCCCCGAGGGAAAGAGGCACTTCCTTTGAATACTTGGATGCAAAACGTGCCACAGAGAGTGCACGGCCGGCACACGCAAGATGCGCCTCCCCCAGTACCTCCGCGCTCGTCAAGCAATGAGGCGTCATCCTACGTGCGTCCAACCTCTTCGGCTATTGAGTGGCCTTCGCTACCACTAAGGGCTTCCGGAGGAGATACTCCTTCGGCGCTCCCCAATTGCCGGGAGGGTAATGAAAGGCTTGGAAATGAAAAGGTGATAGACATGCTTAAACAGCTAGTAAACACTATGCGTATATTACTCTCCGGAATGGCAACGCCAACTGCACTATCGGTCGTGAAGGCGTTAGATGCAATGGAGCCGCTATTAGCGGCTCTAAAATAAGGGTGTTAATCATGGCTCTCACGATAAAACACTGGACATTGGAACAAAAGATGGATCATTCTGTTATAATGCAATGGAATGCTCGAGGTTTATGCGGCCGCATGTCTGACTTTAGGCAAGGAGTCTTCAAATACCGCTTCCCAATGATCGTGATATGCGAGCCAAATCTCACGTCGGAATTTCGCCTTTCCGGATACGTTAAGCTCTGGTCACGTGAAGATGGACACAAGAGCAAAGTGTTAATGTGTATGCGCAGTGACATGACGTTTGTGCGGAACACGATCGCTCCACATGACAGCAATGAATATGTGTGTGTGACACTAAAACATAAACTACATGTGTTTTCGATCATCGGCGCCTGCATACCTCCTAGACAAAGACTTGAACTCTCTTATCTATCCACTGTATTACAAAGTTCCCCAGGCCCTCATGTTGTTATTGGAGACTTCAACGCACATCATCCTTACTGGGGAAGTGCCGCAATGAACTGTCGGGGTAGGAACTTGATGGACTTCATAGACACTGAAGGTCTGGCTGTCATCAACGATGGATCTCCAACTTACATCCGCGGCACTACCTACGGAAGTTGCTTAGACCTCACTATTGTATCTCAGAGCCTCCTGCCCTTAGTCAACTAGTGCTTTGACATAGAAACGCATGGGAGCGATCATATACCAACATATGTGCAGATGAAGTGGTTTGTGCAACCAACTGCATCTGCTGTACGCTGCACTGATTGGTCCATATTCACTACATCTGTCGAAGAGTACTGTGGAGACATCACTTCACCATCTGATATAGAAGACATTATTGTATCATCAGTGCAGAAGACAACTAAGTTCATCAGTGCACCTACATCCAGAACGGCGATTGATATTGAATATGAACGGCTCCGAGCGATCCGTCGTAGAGCGGAAAGGAAGGTTAGGCGAACTCAATCGTCATTAGACCTATCGCAGACAAGTGCGCTGCGATAGCGTTCACACGGAAGCTTATGTGTTGGTATCCAATTATGATCAATGGAAATGCCATCCCATATGTCACCCACCAGAAGTACCTCGGCGTTGTCATTGACCGCGGTGTTTCATGGTCGAAACATGTGGCAATGTTAAAGAAAAAATTAACTGGGCTTGCTCAAGTTTTTCGCTTTCTGGCCGGTATGAAGTGGGGTCCATCTGAGCGTTCGCTACTCCGGCTGTACCAGGCTCTCTACGTCGGATACATTCGGTATAGCCTGCCAGTTTTATCAGGTATGAGCCCGTCATGTTTACGCACGCTGGAAAGTGCCCAGGCACAGATACTGAAAACATGTCTCGGTGTTCCACGTTGCACCTCAACCCACGGAACAATTGAGGAGGCTCGCGTCACCCCTTTACCTGTCTATCTACGATGCGAACCTCTTCGAGTATTCCTGCGACTGCTTTGTCGTCATGGACGCCATCCCTTATCGACATTACCCGATATACGGCCGGACTCCACTTTTTCAAGAGCCGTTAAATGGCAAGAATCTGCCATACCAGCATACTTTGCCCCGGCTGACCTTCCACATATGCCCCCATGGGTAATGTCCAAAATACCGCTACGTCTATCTATTCCGGGAATTTCTAAAAAATCGCGAATACCTACCGTCGGCCTCAGACATTTACCACTTGAATATATATCGAAAGAATATGACTCCTCGGTGAGCGTGTATACAGACGGATCGGTATCGTCGTATGCGTCTGGTGCGGCTTTCGTCGTGCCTGCGCATCAAGTCATTCGACGGTTTCGTCTGCATAACAAGACGACTACAACATCTACGGAACTAGTGGCAATCAGAGAGGCCGTTCAATATATTTCGCGACAGCCTCCTCAAATATGGACAGTCTTCAGCGACGCAAAATCGGCTCAACTACTTAGAGTGGTGTTGAAAGAAAGCGCGTACAGAGTGTTGGCTCTTCAAACTGCCGAGCTCTACACTTTAGCGCAAGAAAGCGGCCACCACATCACATTTCAGTGGATTCCCAGTCACTGTGGTATACAGGGCAACGAACTGGCCGACGCCGAAGCGAAGAAAGCACTCGAAGAACGAGAGTCACTGCTTTCAATTCCTTTTTCAAGAGCGGACGCCAACTGTCTCCTCTCCAGTGTCGCCATAGACGACTCCAGATATTGAATTTAGATGAATTTTAAGCTACCACCGAAAATTCAATGAAGCTGTGCCAGTCTTCTGCACAGACTAAGGCTGGGGGTAGCGTTTACGCGCGGATACGTGCACCTCATGCGACGCACCGAGTCTCCACACTGTGAGCTGTGCAATGTGACTGAGACTATTGGTCATGTGCTTTGTGACGGCCCTAAGTACGTGGAAGAGCGTGAAAGGTTGGACAACGACCTTACGTGTCTCGACAGCGCACCGTTGTCGGAGGATGTTATTTTAGGCCCTTGGCCAGATGCTCAATCGAGTTTCAAGGCCATTCAGGCATTACTGAACTTTTCAAAAACTACGGGCCTGGATTGCAGACTTTGAGCATGCCAAATTGCTTGCGATATGTTCTACATCTTCCTTCTATCGTCATCGTCACCCATCATGCACCTCTTCCCTCTTTCTATCCCTCTTCTCCTTCCCCCAATGCCGAGTAGCTGGCTAGAGGAATATACCTCAGGCCGACCTCTCAGCATTTCGTATCATTAAACTTCTCTCTCTCTCTTGTGCGAAAAAAATACAGTTATTCGTTACCTACTTATATCTCAGCAAAAAGCCGTAGAAACTGAAAAGCGTGAAAAATAATTGTAGAATATTGCTGGGCTAACCTAAGGTTCTTAAAGCCAAATGAGCGAAATATGAAATAAAAATTGGAGGACGCTTAAGCTTCGCCTTCAAGAGTGGAACGCGACAGCGTTCCCGTCGACCCGCCAAGGGGTGTAAGACAATGCGCTACGGCGCAGCGATCACTTACGAGGCGCCCCACATCGGACGCGGTGAGCGTCCAGCAACGCAGCGTTCGGCGCGGCAACGAAACGTGCGCCTGAGCAAGCGGAACGAACCAAAGAACTCGGTGTCTCGGAGGGGGAAACGATGCACGCCAGCCAAGCGTCGTGATCGGCACGGGCAGAGAGATAGACAGATAGTGATCTAAAGAAAGGAAGGGCGCTTGATTCTGCAACCCGTGAGGGAGCAAGGCGAAACGTCGTCAGGGGAGAGGGAGTCCGGGCCGCGACGCGCCTCGCAACGGTCCCCGCAGAACCCCAATGCGCGCGTGGCGCGGCACCTTTCGGGGCAGCGCCGTACATTGAGAGGAGGGGGTCTTCTGTGTTTGCCGCAAGATGGCTCTGCGTGTGCTGAAAGCGCAGAAGAAATGTAGCGGAAACGCGCTTCGCTACTCCTGTAACTGCGACTTCTGTAAGTTACATGTTCATAATTACCGATATACACCGCAGTGTAACTTTCTACGGTTCGTTTCTAAGGCAACACCGCATTCATAGAGGCGGTTTTGTACCGCTTTGAACCATCGAACTCGTGGCTGAGTGCTAGCGTCTCCGTCTCACACTCCGGAGACCCTGGTTCGATTCCCACCCAGCCCATCTTGCTAGTTGTTTTTTGTTCATGAAGTGCCTGCCGGGATTTATCGCTCACGGCCAACGCCGCCGACGACGACACCGGCTTTTCTGCGACACGAGCTCCTTAACGCTATCGCGTTAAAAACTTGTACCCTTAACACGGTGGTCCTGCTGCGCAGAGAAGGCTCGTTCTTTCGGCGTGCTCGAGAGAGGGTGCGTGTTGCGGCACCTAACGGCAGAGGAGAAGCACGCTGACAGCAGCCGCGAACACGCGGTGTTGAACGGGCCGAGCACGAACAAGGATGTTTTTGGGACATACATCACGCTCACAGCTCACTCGTCTCAGTGGCAAAACGCTGCTCTTCATTTCTCTAGAATAGCTGCTTGGGTTAACAGCGCAAAACGCAGACGGGGCACGAGAGGAGAAGACGACAACACAAGCGTTCATTTATGCTCGATGTCTCTGCTGACCACTGAAAAACACGTGAGGAAAAACCTTTAGGCTAACGCCGCGGCGCACGCCAACTGCATGAAGAGACACGTGAGCAGTACTCCATGACTTGTGGCAATATTGTTACGACGAGGAAGCCCGACGCGCAAATGTGTGCACAATTATTTACATGGGGAAAGGTTTGCGTTAATCGCGCAGCCTATTGCTTCCTCTCTCTTGCGCGCGCAGTCCTGTCCAAATGCACCGTAACAATATGTTGTTTACATAGGTCCATGCGGGAGTTCAAAGTGGGTTCGCTATTAAATTGTGAAATATTTATGCATCAATGTTGTGTTACACCGCGTTAGGCTCTCTCGCAGCTGATATAGTAGTTAACCCTGTGGGAAAAATATGCTCATCTGCTTCTCACACGTAAATTCCAAAAGAGGCACTGTTTGCTGGTTGAGATTTCTATCTTGTCACGTCGTACCAGACTCGCGTTCATGTCAGAACAATCTTCCTGTGGAACTATGGAGACGTGCGCGTCGACGTCTTTCAACCAGGTCGGCGGCGTTCGCAAACTGAGCACGAGGTTCAGCTCTGGCACGATGCACGAAAGGAAGCGAACACCTGAAGCACGCTTTGCAGGAGATCTCTCTCGCACATACGTTCCCCCGGCCGAATTTCGCACCATAGTGTTTCATTGAATAATGAATGGTACATAAATCATCCCTGAGGCGTTCTGCAATATAAAGGTATTCGAAAGGCTGCTTCCGAAGCCTTTTCTCTTCATTGGAACATTTAGTACAATATTTTATTAAACAGCCCTTACAGAGGCCTCTCTTCCTCGTTTTGCGTCCGACTAATTAACGTTACGCAAATGAGCCGACGCGAAGCCCAGAGACAGGATGGCGCAGAGCTCGACGACGTGATGGTCACACATGCGTGAGCTGATGACGCAACCGCCGTTTGCCTGCCGGCCCTTTCTGCGTCAACAAGTGGCATACAGCGTAACGAAATAGCGAGAGCACGCGACAAGCTGAGATTCGATGGCCAGTCGCGTTTCTGCTGATTTACTTGGGGGCATCGAGCTGGAGGACATCGCAACGCCCAGCTACTCACAGAGGGAGCATCTGAGAGGGTTCTTGGCAAGTCGCAGGCACGACCGGGAACGGAGCTTCAATCGACGAGAACCAACCGGTGGATGCCGGTTCTGTGAAAACACAAAAGCATACCTAGTGTCTTTCGTCGTGCTTCTTTGACGGAGTGTTTGCTCCTGTTTTTATGGTAACGTTCCCTGGCGTCATACGGGCCCTTACTGTTGCAAAATGTACTTGGAAAGAACGTGAAAAATAACGTGACATGAACAATTTATTCCGAATGAACCTGAATGTAATTCAATGGTAGTGATAACCTTTGCCATATAAGAAATATGTGACCTCCTCACACACTAGTAATGTATCGTCGATGTTACTGCTTGAAAGAGCCATCGTCCTTTCTAAGTCGCTGAATATTGGCAGCCGCGCAGTGTTTCCTTCGGAATGGTCACCACCACAAAGCTCTGCATTCAAATGCACATGTATCTCACCCAGCTCGTGCGCTTCAATCGCAGGGCTCTCAAAGGTGAAACGCACGATGTCAAAGCACACGGCTTATGGCACACACGTGACAAGTCGACGCTTAGAATACACGGGTGAAAGAAAGCGCGAGCGAACGACTTTTTATTCTTACAAATCTGCGTTTTCTTTTATGACATGAGAGTGAACATGTGAGTTCTTCAACTGTGCCGGACCACGATGTTCCGCTTTAAGCGTGCGCGGTGGCCAGGAGGTCAAACTACATTTTCGTCTCTCGTCATTTTCTCGGTCCGGTATTTTCCAAACGCACCCGCTGTCTAACGCATTCGCTGCGGCCCTTCAAGTGCGAACGACTGAAATGTCGGTTCGCATTGACACGTAGCGCAATGCGTGGAAAGCCGGTGTGCAAACTGCTGGAAGCGCCCCCCCCAGCCTTTAATTGACGCACCCTCCTGTTTCACCGCATGAAAGGTGCTCTACATCACGTTTTTCCTACATTCCGTGAACTTGTTTACTTAGCAAATGTACTTTTCTTATCCTATTGGCCTTCTTGCATAAAGCTAGCAGTTTTAGAAGCGCTGTGAACAGTACATCTACTTGTTTTGCAGCGATTTTCTTCAGTCTGTGGGACACTCTATGCATATAAGTGAAAACCACCAGGCGTTTTGTGTTGGCTTTTGTTTCCTCCGTCCGATTCTTCCCGGCTATCATATTCAGCCGGCCACATCTCTCAATGCAGCAAACAGCGTCTTCTTCCGCCAAGTTCTGCGAACTTGCCTTCTTTGTAGCCTTTCTAGCAGTGAACGCGGGAATGAATGGCGTACTTAGCGTAGTACACAGCCACTGCAATTGCAATATTTCAGTTTTTGACTACTGTCACAAATTGCGTGCCCGCGTTCACCTCGACATGGCCACCATTGCCGCCGCAGCTACAGCGCCGCTTACACGGTGGTAGGGAGGCAACTCCCTATTGTTCCTGAGCTTGCCGGACGGGCTGGTCACGTGGGTCGCCAGAGCGTAACGAGGGACGAGGTAGCCTCGGCGAGCAGGGCAGAGTGGCTTGGAAGACGCAGCGGCGTGTTCGCGCAGCGAGGGACACCTCAGCATGTGGTCGGCAGGCCGAAGTCTTCGGCGCCAGATCGACAGGCAAGTCGGTCACAATCTTTGGAAGCGAGGTACCAGCAGGCCGACGGTCCTTCAGATAGGGATATCGGCGAGCACACCGCAGATAAGCTTCGTGTTCCAACGTGTTCTTAAAACTTTCCGCGGGCCTCTTTCTTTTGGTCGCGTTTCATCTTTAATGTAATTGTTCATCGCGTGTTCATTTTTGTACTTTCTGTTAGTGTAGTGTTTGGGGCGTTTATTGTAGCGTATACTTTTCATTTGTGTCGGGTATTTTTGTTATTATTTCGCGAGTGTTATAAATCCTTGCGTGGTGGGCTTTGTGTTACGCGTTGCGTCGAGTTTGTGTTTGTGACCAGCGCGCCTTCAGCGAAGCGTTGCAGCCGATTGCGTGTAGTGTGCTTATTATTTTTTTCATCATGTCTCTGGCATGATTTTATTTTATTAACCTGAGAGTTCTTTTTTACGTCGCCTGCAGTCTCATGCCTCTGGTCCACGGTCGATCAGGCGTGGACCTTATCGCCGGTCAGCAGTCGACACTTCCACAGATGCACGCGGGGTGGGTTTGTTGTCGCCCCATCCCCTCCGTTTCGGAGAGTGCGGTAATCGCCAATCTTTGACGACCAGTAAAGCTACATGAAATATGAAAGAAGTGAGAAAAATGAATCTGCTGCTGGTCTGCGGGGTAATACGACACGCCAAATGAAGTAGATCGGAGGCCAGCGAAATGCGACGAGACCGGGAATAAGGTGACCCAGGGAGCCCATTATTGTCGGGGCCCGAGGTACGCTTTGATCCTATGGACGAGGACGAGCTTTATTTTTGTTCTGGTCGTGGCACTGGTAGAGTAAAGTTTAAATAAAAGCAAAGGGTCGATCAAATGTGGACGCTAGAGACGACAAAGTCGAAGTGCATGGCGGTTCAAATGATTTAATGATTGAATGTTGATTATATTTTGTGTCTTCCTGCCTCTTTTTTATATTCATTATTCACAAATTTGGTATCTGATTCGTATCGTGTTTCATGCGAAATTAAGTCGTCTTAAGACGGCTCATTTCCTCTCCGCTTCCCTCCCCAGCACGCGAGAGATTGAGCCGCGATCTACCCTCGCGTGCTCTCACTTGCACCTTGTTGCGACACCAGTGCATTCGAACCTCGACCGGCGTTGCTGTCAGGTAGCGTGGCCTTCTCGGCAGGCGTCCCATGGCGACCAGGCAGGGACGAGGCGATTTATAGGTCGAAACTGTTTATTCGATGGTTGGTGAAGGATATAGAATAAGAGAATGAACGAATGTAAAAGTACATTGCGGGGCCACTTAACTAGGCCCACTAAAGTCGTAGGCGGGATTTTGCACACGTCAACGTCACTTGACATGTACTGAGTCCCGTCGGTGCTTGGCGGCTGCTCCTTCTCTCCTGGGCGACGTTGCACGTGCTTGCCTCCGCTGGTGGCAACCCGTGGGTCCTGTTTGGTTCGCGGGAAGGGTCTCCCTAGAGTCGCACAGTTTGTGAAAAGGGTTCTCCCCTAGAGTCGCACACACACACACAAAGGGGCCTGTAATCACTGCGGGGCGCCCACCAGACCGGCAGCCACTCGAGACGACCATAGCAAATTAGGGATCCGTCCTCCGTTTCGATTAGGCATGGTCCTTGTGCATCCTTTTTGCTCGGGGTGTTCACGCCAATCGTAACAACCTACTGCATGGGGCGCGCCGCGACGGTGTTATCTCCCTTATTAAAAACGCGAACGAATGACTCCAACATCAGGGGCCCACTCGAACCTCGTCCTCCTCTTTTCTCTACAAGTGCCCATTCTTTATTGAAGATGATGAGCAAAACGAGAACAAGGCGAAAGCAGGAGCCAACGCTTCGACAAGTGGACTTGTCTTCCTCAAGGCGACATATGCTTTCCTTGCCACAGTATATGTTGGTGGGGTTCTTCTAAAGGGGAGAGGGTGTAAGGCGGGTGGGTGCGGCAACGAGCGAAGGTGTGTTAGCGTGTCGAATTAAGAATAACCGAATGCTGTGCACAAGGCCAGGTGCCCGGCCGTCTGTCAACCATGTGTCAACGCACGCGTGTTAGCCGGCTTGTCAACGGCGTCTGACACGCTGACTGGACAAAAAAGGAAAGAAAAGGAGAAACAAAATACGCTAACAAACCAAACTAAGTGTTGTTGCCTATAGCTTGAAATTTAGCAGAGCGAATAGATTCTAAAGCTCCCTTTGAAACGTTTATGCCTATTGTATGTAATGTCTTGAACTTATGGATAAGGTCTGATTCTCAGTATTTTCTTTCTCGTTCAGAAAATTCAGAAACTTTAGAACTGTTTGGGTTGATGTCAGCATAGATGATTTATAGATTCCCTCACACATCACAAACAGGTGGCACCTCAGAGATACGTACATTTAAGGGACTAATCAATGTTTGCGCAAAGACCACTTGTGGTGTATGAAACCGGAACCAGTGTGCTCCGAAGAATAATGCAGGCTGGGAAACGAATATGTTTTCCAATCTTGTAATAGGGGTTTCGTACATATTTAAGAATGTTTGCATAGTCAGTAGACGAAATGTGCACATTATTGAGGGCAACTTGACTTCTTGATGTAATCCATCATTAGCAACAACTATCGGTAATCCACAGCACCAATCGCAGGGCTTCCCGCTCAAGCAGAACAAGGAGGCGCAATTTATAAGCTGGCGGACCAGAAAACGGTACACATCGAAATTCTGAAATGGGCCGCACATACATTTTATATATCATTAGTAGTGGGTCTCTCCGCATCCCCTACCTACTGTTGCATAGCTTACGTAGCATGCCAACTGCTCACTCCTTCTTTAACTATACGGTAGATATGGCCAAGGCAATTGAAGGAACCGTTATAGACTACACCTAAGTGCTTCACCGACTTCATCTGAGGTATATTCTCGAGACGGTAGGATAGCGATTGTTAATGAGATTATTAAGAGGAAAAACCAATCTCGAGCACTTTCTCACGTTAAGTGAAAGGCGAATCTTGTTTAACCAGCTTTCTACAGCGTAAAGGTAATTCTGTAGTAGATAATATAGGGAGTGAATATCACTGTCTGATGCAAAGAAAGCAATAGCGTCTGCGTATACACATGTTTGTACATCTGGATGCCGAGAAATGGAACTCATCAGAGCGTTAAATAATAATGGTAAAGTGACAGCTTCTTTAGGAACACCTCGTGATTGATTATGTAGCTCGAAAAAAAAGCCTCCTAAATAGCAGTAGAATTTCCTCCCACATAAAATGTCACATGTCCATTTTACAAGATGATTTGGAAACTACAGATTTACCCGCCGTGGTTGTTCAGTGGCTATGGTGTTAGCCTGCTGAGCATGAGGTCGCGGGATCGAATCCCAGCCACGGCGGCCGCATTTCGATGGGGGAGAAATGAGAAAACACCTGCGTACTTAGATTATGCGCACGTTTAAGAACCTCAGGTGGTCAACATTTTCGGAGTCCTCCACTACGGCGTGCCTCATAATCAGAAAGTGGTTTTGGCACGTAAAACCCCATAATTTTAAAAAGAAACTATAGATTTCGATATCCAATAAAATTACGTATTCTACACTGTTGTACGTTTTGGAGATGCTAATGTTAGAATAGCACGTAGCTGCCTTTGGCGCCGCGCTAATTTTATTCTACTTTCTAAGTCCCCGTAAGCATGCCAGATTGAGTATGAAGGTCAGAATCCAATTTGAGGGATTAAACAAGTCTTTGTTCACTACAAATTTAAGCACACAGACATATAGGATTCTTTCACTTGACTTCATCAAATTTGAGCTTAGCGCGATTGGTCTAATCTTATCTATTCATATCGTTCCCCACGATTTCTATGGATTGGAATTACTTTAGCAAATTTCCATGCAGACGGAATCCACGAAAATCTAATTGAGTGATTTATAATAGTGAAAAGGTCAACAGGAGCTTCGGTAAACAAATATTTCATCATGGAAGAAGTTACCCCATCTGCGCTGGGAGCTGAATCTGGCAGTCGCTCCATGATTTCAGCCAATTCTAGCATGGCAATTTCTCCAAAATCATCTGATGCACTACGTAAGCTAGAAAAATTTTGCAAAACTAAAGAAAATCTAATTTCTAATCCCTTCGCCAAGTCTTCAAGTGATTGGTTCATTTCATTACTACTTACGACTATAGAGTCAATATTAATTTGACGCGGGAGAACTTTCCTACTGCGGAAAAAATTGAACAATGCGCAGTTATATTATTGTTAGATGGGAAGACAAAATACTTGCAGTCGTATTCATCTTTCGCTTTTGAAACTATGTTTGAAGGCGGCTCGAAAAAAATGATAATCGCTCCAATTTTCGGAACTCTGGTTATGTGATAATTTTTTCCGAGCGGCTTTTCTCTTTCTGTAATCGCTAGCGCATTTTTCATTCCACCAAGGGTTATACAGTGAACTCTCACTTGAGTGAACTTCAAGGGACCTAAGGAAATAGTTCACTTAATTGAAAGTTCACTAAACTGAATATTCACTAGACCAACATAAGACATGGCATACAGAGTCAAAAGTTTGGAGTGCAATTTATGGAGCAAAAGAGATGGCATCCATAGTGTTAGAAATGTGTGAAATGGAATTTGTACATATCGACAAGTACAAGGTTCACAGCAGTTATAATGCCCCCTTGTCACTTAGAAAGGAAATCTGTAATCTTCTTCTGCACTTGCACTTTTAAAGCACTGGAAGGAACAAAACTGTCCAAAGAGTCAATGTTTGTGTACACTTCTTCTGGCACAGCTTGCTGTTGAGACACAGTCTCTCAACTTTCCAATGTACCCTACAACCTCAGCTAGAGTTATAGGGCTTGAAACTGGCATGGCAGTTGCCTCTTCTTCGTCTTCTTTGCCTCTTCTTCGAAAGAAAGAGACGACGACCATGCTACGACTAGCTGGTCGGAAAAAAACACACACCACGTGGTTTGTGGTGTGACAGATCGCCGCTTTGCTCTGGCGGCGTTGTAAGCGCCAGCGATGTTACTTTGTTCATGGCCTCTGAGATTACATGCTTGCTCGTTTTGTGCGGGTGATCTCGGAGGCCATTCCTCGTTGCCGTTCGTTTTCCGCGCCGCCGCTTTGCCCCATGGGCCCTGTAGCGCCAGCGACGTTACATTGCCGCTGGAGCGGCGGCTTGATGAAGGCGGGCATCGGTTCTGATCGTAAAAATAAGCCTTGGTCCTCTGAACGAGTGCGTTAAACTGAAATACTGACGGTTCTGAAATTCGTTTAACTGAAACATTTTTGCATAGAATCTATAAGAAAACTGCCGGGGATTTTTAAAAAGTTCGTTATTCTGAAATATTCGATAAACCGACGTTCGTACAACTGAGAGCTTACTATTCGTTTCTGTTATTCAGACGAATCTCCAAGTCAGACTTCTTACGAGAACATTCGAAGGCGAAATAGATAATCGTAGTTTTTTTGCTCAGTGCACGCATCATACAGTGATGAAAGAACATTTCGTAAGCATTCTTTAAAATATTGTAATTAATGAAAGTTCGCACCGGATCACTCATAAATGTTATAGGGTGGGCTACTTCAAAACTTGCTGGCAGGTGATCACTGCTTGTCCCATGTTCAACAGTCGACCAAGAAGATACGGATGCACTTGAGCCCCAGAATGTAAGATCTATTGCAGATTAAGATAAACCCCGCACAAACGTAATAAATCCGGAGTTTACACATGTCAGTCTATTGTCCAATGCACCCGCCGTGGTTGCTCAGTGGCTATGGTGTTAGGCTGCTGAGAACGAGGTCGCGGGATTGTATCCCGGCCACGGCGGCCGCATTTCGATGGGGGCGAAGTGCGAACACACCCGTGTACTTCGATTTAGGTGCACGTTAAAGAACCCCAGGTGGTCGAAATTTCCGGAGTCCTCCACTACGGCGTGCCTCATAATCAGAAAGTGGTTTTGGTACGTAAAACCTCATAATTTTTTTTTATTTGTCCAATGACCATTTGCATAATCTGCTGCCGCACAAATCTGTTTTTAATCTCCATGATATATGGTGAGAGTTGAAGTCACCTGACAGTAGGACGTCCTGTCAAAATATGCATTTACAGTGGTAAAGGGGCCACATCCAGGGAGATTCATCTCTATTGCTAGGACTTCACACTTAGAAGTAGAAAGTTGAAATGGAATTTCGGCCTTGTGGCAAATTTGAGGAGAAATAAAGGCAATTAATATGTCACCTCTAGTAGAACAGTCTAGACGAAATGATCTGTAAACTATTGTTTGAAAATATTTTGCGGAATTTAGCCAAGTTTCTTGTAAATGAATTAAATCAGGGTTAAATTGAGTAGTTAGATCATCTAAATCTACGGAAGCAGAATATAGACCGTTTTTTCGTAGGCGCCGCCATATTGTGAACGCAGTGGCGCCGCCTATGAGCAGCGCCATACTGGCTTGGGTGAAAGCGGTCTTTTGCATGGCAGGTATACGCTCAGCGGTAGGTTTTGGCGTTTGTTTTCGCGGTCGTGCGGTCTGTTTAGAATGACGTCCGTCTTCTACGTGGTAAACGGTTCTGTGAGACGTGCTGAAGTGGTTTAAGGCGTCATCGCCGGAATTTCTGCTGGCGTTGAGGTGAACGGAACACGCAGGGCGATGGTGTGCGCGCATATTTGAGCCTACAATCAGCCTCGGAGATCAATTGTGTATTTCTGAATGTTCCAATCACTAATGTGACCTTATTGCAGTATTATCCTCTATTTCTAAGCTGTGGTTTAGGAGCCATGAAACATACACGATGATCGTAACAGCGTGGGTACCGTTCTGCTACGATAGGAGCTGTGCTGTTATACTTTGACAAGCGTTCAAACTGTTCGCTGCAGGTTACATTGCGTGACTACTTGGTTGGATGGATGAGGTTTCCACCCATGAATAAAATAGTTTTGGCTAGTAATAGCAGCATACCTTACATGTCTGAATTAAGTTTGTCCAGCAAAGCGACCGTTTACGAACTGCGCGAGCGTCCTAAGCAGTAGTAGGTGCTGGATTACAGATATCTTTGTTCTGTATAGCGCATGGTCCAAGCATACGGCATCAGTGGTTATATATTTATAAACGTTGTGCGGCGTTAGCCCGTTTTCTCTCGCTTTTTAGAGAAAGAGGATGATAACCGATTTTTTTTTCGGTTGTGTTCGTTCAGTTCTCTACGACGCACTCACACGTATTACGGAAATTTTGCGCTCAAAAATAGCCATCGCATTCTTTTTATGCGAATCCTCTCATATATTATGGCTGTATACAGGCCAAAAAGGCAATGCCGAAGCACACAGCTTATATGTGTATCGTGCTGGCTCACCAACCGCAGTGGTCGCTGTGTTGAACAGCGCCATGGGCATCATGCAGCAAGGCTAGCGTAGACATGTTAATTTCAAGCATACTAGACTTGAAATGCGTGAGAACGAGGCCAGTGTATCACAAATATTTGATAGCGCCTGCCGCTCAGATGTTTCGTGGTTGCCTTAGGTTGGCCGTGCACGAGCATGCGCTCTTATGTTTTATGTTTTACTCCCTACGCCAATCGATCAGACAGTGAGCTGATTTACCATTTAATGTTGGTAATACAGAGACGCCGGTTTTTTTTTTTT
Source organism: Dermacentor andersoni (assembly GCF_023375885.2). Classification (NCBI taxonomy): domain Eukaryota; kingdom Metazoa; phylum Arthropoda; class Arachnida; order Ixodida; family Ixodidae; genus Dermacentor; species Dermacentor andersoni. Next base: position 4,970,086 of record NC_092819.1, read on the forward strand.
TTTGTTGTTGTTGTTGTTGTTGTTGAATTAAAATCGATATAAGCAAAATAGTAAACAACACATACACGCACCGCGACTGATAATGCGAGTACACCGCGGCTGATTATGCGTGTCACATTTTTGCGCCCTCAAGACATATTTCTGCTTACAGTAGTTACCGATGCACCGAAAGGCTTCCCTGACGACATTATATCAACGAACATGGCGTAAATTTCAAACAGTAAGATCTAAAACATCTCGAAATCGTTCCGCAGCACGCGACAGCAATACTTTCAAGCAGCGCCGCGCCAGATCGCCCAAGCCAGAGAGGAGGAAAGGCTCTCCGCGCGCCCTTTCCTCCTCGCCCGATGAAACGGTCTATAAAGAGCGACAGTTCTACTGAAGTACTTTCAGTGACCCTATGGTTTAGAAAGTGGCGAAGCCGAAACTGCCTTTTTTAGAATACTTTCTTTTGGTATAGCATTGGGCTGACTTTTCTTACCTTTTCAGTGAGGACCGAAGCAGGAATTTTCATTGATTCATAAGACTGTTCTTTTATACGCCCAAGTGTGTTTGTTATACGCAAGTGTTTTGTTCCACAGTTTCAAATTTGTGTTACCCTGATTACCAGTAGCTGGCACCACGGAAGAGAGAGCCGAATGTTCGATACCGTCATTACAAGGATAGGTACCTGAGCGTCTATCCCTGGGTTGTTGCTTAGGGTCAACTGTTTGCGTCGTTGCAGGACTTAGACATGTAGCTTGCATCAAATGAGATAAGCGACTAGAGATGGCCTGCGATATACATTCCCCAAGGCCAACCGTTTCATAGCTTTTGTAACTGACTTTTCCACAGCGGCCTTTATAGTTGCAGTTAGCGATACGTCCGAGGTAAGAGTTTGTCTACCCGTAACAAGCGCATAGCCAAGTGCCCTTTCTTTCACGATGTTTATCGTCTCCTTCCTAGAGCAACGCCGTCTGTCAATTATTTAAACACCTACAATTCTTAAACCCTAATAGAGCTGTTAGAATAATTGGCTGGGTGACTTCCACCACAGAGGCAGCATGACTCATCCTAGGCACTACAATCGCTGATTGTGCTCTTCCCCACATGTGCAATAACGCTGACTTGACTTGAACCCTGCATTACTATAGTCGTATCGCTAGCAACTACGACATTGTAGCGGACGCGATGCCAGAAATTCAACTCTGAACACAAGTGGCCACATCTGTAGTTCTGACGGGCAGGAAGTTCCTGCGAATGTTGCAATCACCGACTCTGTTGGGACCCTCTCATTGTCTACCGCTCGATCCCAGCGATAAACGGCAATTATTGCAGTCCCAGTCATTCACTCTAATGTTTCTGATGGAGACAGATCAGCATGGACACCTCTGACTATTTCTTTAGTGCTTGCGAGAGGAGCACGGATAAAGGCATTCACCGGCAGCGACGCGAATGATGAACCGTTAAGCAAATACGTGACGCAGGTCTGGTCTGGTGATCTGCACATGATACCTTCGCGCTCGAACTTTCTAACTTCTGTGAGGGTCTTGTATGCATAGGGAGCAGCACGTAGAGATTTCTGGATATCCTGGGGGTTGGTCAGCCATATAGAGTCTCCATTGGAAGGAACCAGAGCCACCGGCATTGTACTCACGCCACTGCGGATAAACAAATTCTGAGGTAATTCGTCTGTCGGTATAGAGACCGTCCAAAGGGAAAAACTTGTGCCGGGGGAGTGCTTGGGCATCATGCCTAGGATGAATCAGGCGCAAGAATAATTAGGAGACCAGCCAATAAGCCTAGAAAAGCCTAATACCACCCAAAACCTAGCCAAGTAACAGGAGCCACAGACAGGTCCGAGGAATTGACTGGAACGCGACTCGTTCTTCTTCGGCGCTCGTGGTCTCGCCCTCATCCTCCTATTTTCTCTACGAGCGCCCATTCTTTCTTATAGCACTTCTTTCTCTACATCCCGTGCACTTTATGTGGAACACCACAGCGGCAGAAATGCGCCTCGAACGTCCACGTGATTGCCGTCGCAACAAACAGCGCACGTTCTGCCCACTCAAGGGTACTCGCGAGCGCTATCGTGTCTCGCTCAATCATTCGGTAGCAAGCCGAAAAGCTAGAGTGATTGGCAATTTGCAAAGGAATCACTGGTAATGATGTGGGCAATTATGTCTCTGGTGAATTTTGGGTATGATGGTTCGCAATTGAACGCTTAAACACCATTTCTGCAAAATATTCTTCTTGCTGACAAAACGAACATTATCTCTGCAGCTAACGTACGTAACTTTCAGTGCGACATTTTGCCCAATCGATGTAATTTTATCGCGATTGCAGTTATATGGACACTCCAGGCGCATTTCTGCCGTCGCCGTCAGGTTCCGTACAAAGTCCAAGGGCGATAAAATCGTCGCTGCGCGACGTATGCTGTATGTGCAAGTGGAAGCTTGCGAGGGTGAGCCGGCGAACGCGGCCCTAATCTCGCGCGTGAGAGCGAGCAAGGCGAGCCGGAAGCGCGCGCTCTCCTGACGCGCGCGAAGCACGGGGGTGAGGGGAGGGCGGGGATTGTTCTTCGCCAGCGGCTGCTACTTACGGCACGGCCGTGCGAGCGCCGTATCTTGAAAGCGATCTGCGATGCTTGCACAGTGCGCGTAGTGGCGGTGGCTTCGTATGCGCTGCGTTTTCGACGTTTCGTTCGCGTTGAAGCAACAGATGCACGAAGGTCAATTCGATCGCCGCTGCTACCGCGATTCCTCACTCCAGCATTCTGACAAGGAGTTCTCGCTCTCATCGAGCGAGACCTCTTCGTGTTTACACGTGCGCGCGTGACACTATGCTGGTTAATTTAGTTAAAACACGTTGGCGGGCTAGTTCGTTTGAATCCATCATAGAATGTGTCAACGTGACTGAACGAGGACGTAGAAATAAACAGACACAGAGAGACAGCGCTGTCTCTCTGTGTGTCTCTCTGTGCCTATTTCTTTCGACGTCCTCGTTCAGTCGGGCTTACATATTCTGTCATTCTTAATTTAGTTAGTAAGCGAACGCTTACAAGTTTTTATGGCCGATAAAACGACTATCCTTACTTACTGTATAGCGATCTACTCATTTTCTATCACAATCGGTTTTTCCCCGTTCGGGGGAAACTGCTACTTCTTATTTTACGCATCTCTGAACCAAAGTAATTATGTTGCCTGAGTAGATGTCTTGCAACAAAAGAATGTTAACTGCCCTTTATACGGGTACATCAGTGTTGAAAAACTTGTTTTGAAGCAAAATACAATCTGAAAGGTAACCTATTGGTCCAATCAAAAGTCCAGTGTGGAGTAATATTTGACTCATGATGAAGATGATATATGGGGTTTTATGGCGCAAGGGTCAATAATGGTCAAAAGAACACGAATCAGTGATCGAATGTATGCCATGGTTTTGGTCAGTTATAAATCGTAAATGTACAGATGTAGCGTGGCTGTATAGAAGCGTAAAAACTATTGTTGTAAAGTGGGTAAATCATATACGTGTTAAATTAGCGACAATGCCTACTGACGTGTGCTATTTCCATGAGAGATATGGTTTAAATCGATTCATGTGCTGAAGAGTGTCAGTGTCAGTAGCATTACTGCCTCGTAAAGGCCCTTAGACGAAAGGGCCGGGAGGCCCGTGCTCTACAAAACTCTGCTATCACAGCAGAAGCCTCTGGTGGGAGGATGTTGTGACTTCGGGGGGGAGGGCGAAAGACGGACTCTTTCCGCAGACGAAGAAATTACAAACTTTACACAATATCTAAAGATAGTCGATGATAGCGTACAGGTAGCAGTAAGAGCGCATCAAACCGACTGGGTGGCTGGAAGCGACTCTCTGCTTTCACAACGGGCCGGTTCTCCCTTAAATTCCTTCGGCGACCCCTCGTCGGCAGAAACCAGTTTGGGTGAGTTCTCGCCGGCAGGAACCAGGCGGGGAAGGCTGATGACGCCGACCGTGTGGAATTCTTGATTCGTCGCTGAGATGACTGGTGCCGCGGGGAAGGATGGGCGCTTCTTGGAGTTACCTCCCGTGTCGAATTCTTGATTCGTCGCGGAGAAGTGGGAGCTCCCGTCGCCTCATGGTAGTCACGTGGTGCTCGTAGTATGGCAGAACAGCAACCCCGCCGCCAGATAATACATCCAGAAGTCGAGCTGTTCGACGCGGCTCGACGTATGCGATTTGCTGATTGAGTGAAGTCCTTGATGGGGCCAAGGAAATGGCTTTGCCGCCCTTTCATCCGCTGGTATTTCCTTTGCCTGTATCTGAGAAAGCTAACGTAGTGACCGAAAAACAACGCTAATCACTTCAGTGAAAACCCGCCGTGGTTGCTCAGGGGATATGGTGTTGGGCTGCTGAGCACGAGGTGGCGGGATCGAATCCCGGCCACGGCGGCCGCATATCGATGGGGGCGAAATGCGAAAACAACCGTGCACTTACATTTAGGTGCACGTTAAAGAATCCCAGGTGGTAGAAATTTCCGGAGTCCTCCACTACGACGTGCCTCATAATCAGAAAGTGGTTTTGGCACGCTAAACCCCATAATTTTTTTTAACTTCGGTGAAAGTGAGCATCCTCCCAATGCTCTCCACAAGGCCCGACCTAATTTTATGAAAACAAACACTCTAACCCCCTCTGTGCTCTCAACAGCACCATTACGGTTGTTGTACCCGGGATACAGACCAATACAAATATTGCTCTCAAAGAAGACACATTCAAAGAGAATTAACAGCTAAGGAATAGATTGGAAAGCAATTCCTAACTGTCATTCAGGCAGGCCAGACACAGCTGAAGCGATCGAAGAAAGTTTGTGTTGCCCTGTCTCGCTCCGAGTAAAATTCTGTCACTTGTCATTAGGTTTACCAACTTGCTGACATGCGTCGCATGACCGAACAAGTTTTTCAGCCTCTTTCCAGCATCCTGGCCAAAAGTAATCTTGAGCTAGCCTAGCCTTTGTCTTCTTGATACCGAAGTGACCCGCCCAAACATTTCCATGCGCTAAATCTAAGAGAGGACGACGCAACGAGCTATGGAAAGAAGAATGATAGGTGTAACGTTAAGGGATAAGAAAAGAGCAGATTGGGTGAGGGAACAAACGCGGGTTAATGATATCTTAGTTGAAATCAAGAAAAAGAAATGGGCATGCGCAGGACACGTAATGAGGAGGGAAGATAACCGATGGTCATTAAGAGTTATGGAATGGATTCCAAGGGAAGGAAAGCGCAGCAGAGGGCGGCAGAAAGTTAGGTGGGCGGATGAGATTAAGGAGTTTGCAGGGACAACATGGCCACAATTGGTACATGACCGGGGTAGTTGGAGAAGTATGGGAGAGGCCTTTGCCCTTCAGTGGGCATAACCAGGCTGATGATGATGATGATGATGATGATGAAATCTAAAAGCTGTGGTCAGTACTTTTCTGGCACAAGTAGTTGGTTGTATGCCCGACCGTTGAAATCCTGATATTTCCGGTACTTGAGACCTGACCTAGTGTAGAACGAGATGTTCTTTCGGGCCACTCCTTCATTTACATTTGCCTGCAGCACAGTTAGCGAAGGGTCACTTTTCTGTGCCGCAATAAGCGCGTATCGTTCAGCCCTACTAAGCTGCTCCCAGCAAAAGGATGCGGGACTAAGCAGTGAGACTTCCACTTCAGCCCTAGGCGCGCCAATTTCTCGAGTCTCGAAAGGCTCCTCACCCACTGTCACTGATCCGGTAATTGATCCATCACAAGTCTGCGTCATCTGCTTTTCATCAGCGGTATCTCCCGGCCTAGACGGCCGCTGTGAGGACGTTACATTGTCAGTCATTTCCTCGTTTGAAGATGAGCTTTCACGTTTATTTGATAGGGCGCGTGGCCGCGATCACGTTAATGCCATGCAGGCGAGACTGGTAGACAACGACCGGCCTTCCTTTTCTAAAAGCTGCTCCGATTTGTTTGAAAAAAGATATGAAAAGTGTTCGTATAAACTTGGACTCACGGCTGCCTCCATTTGCGACCTTCCAAACGCGCCCTCTTGGCAACACGCAAGCACGCGCTCTGCTCTTCTGCGACTTGTCTGATCCAGGCGCATTCCCCTGTACAGTCTCCGGGAGAAACACAGGACGGACATGTAACATCCACGGTGGCGGCTGAATCGCGAAGTGCCCTGCACCTTTTTCCGTTTACCACAACATCCTGCATATATGGCTCGAGCAGCCTCAGATTATCAGAAAATTTCAGAAAAATACCAAATCGGCACATTAGCACAAAGAAATATAGTGGCAATAGAACATGACCTAGCAATGTCTGTCTTGGACTGTCTCCTAGTAGAACTAATTCCACAAACGGTAAACACACCCTTGCATTCATACTTAACGACTACAGGAAACCAAAGGGAGGACACCCTACTATTATCGACGCTATAAGTAGGACACTCACAATTTCTAAACAGAATCCACTAGTCATAGTGGGGGACTTTAATGCACTAAACACCTCCTGGGGATAGAGTGCCAATAATAGGAAAGGCACGCACCTTTGGAATTACATCCAGGATACGCGCCTCACGCTACTCAGACTCAGTAATCTGTACTAGAGTTTGCAGGAGCACACAGGTTAATACATCTCCGGACCTGATGCTCACAATGTATATAGGGCAAGTAACATGGCACAACATCATGACCAACCTAGGTAGCGACCACTACGTAGTAAAACTCCTATAACTGTCAAAAACCTCAGAGGTAGAGGAAGGAAACCGGTCCAAACTATGGGCTGGGACAAATCCAGACAACTCGAAGATCAAAACGCTGGGAATGAGATAAGCAACCTGGAGGAATGGGTCAAAGGTCTCATCAATGATGTTAAAACACTAACCTAATCAGTTCAATTCTCAGAGGCACCACAATCCGTCAACAGTCGGCTGCTAGATATGTGGGAAGCACATGGCAGTCCACTCTGAGGAGGAGGTGGCAAACGCATCAACTCAATCGTCCCCTGCGAATTAAAACTGCTTGCCAGTCAACAATGGGGCCAAGTCGGCGACCGAATGACTGGCCAACTTAGACTCAAGAATACTTGGCACCTTCTCAGATACCTGGTCGATCTGAAGAACAGAAAATAGCGCACACTAACAGATCATTATACTATTGCATAACCAAGCACTCACAGATAAAGAACGTGTCGAGGAACTTAATTAACTTAAATCATGGGGTTTTACGTGCGAAAGCCATGATTTCAGTATAAGGCAGGCCGTAGTTGGGGACTCCGGCAGTTTTTACCATCTGGGGTTCTTCAAGGTGCAGCTAAATTTAAGTACACGGGTGTTTTCGTATTTCGCCGCCGAGGAACTTGCCGAGATACTCGAAAACCCCGAACCAGAAACTGGACGAGGAGACCTAAGAGTCAGAGTGGCGCGCTGCACTTCAAGGACTCCGGACGTCCTCGGCTCCAGGCATGGATGGCATTACAATGAAATTCCTAGGAAAGTTAGATGATGTCTCGATCGAAGTAATTACTAAATATTTGAACGAATATTAGGGAAAAGGCCAACTCCTCTCATCCTGGAGGCATGATAAGATCGTCTTTATCCATAAACCGGGAAAGAAGCTTGACTTGCATTACATCAGGCCCATACGTCTCACCTCCTGCTTAACCAAAGTGCTAGAGCACAATTTTAAGCAGGCTGCAGAGCCACATGGATGACAGGAATTACCTCCCGCACACTATGATAGGCTTTAGAGCAAATCTATCAACACAAGACGCCATGCTAAGACTGTCAGAAGGGGTTTTACACCCTGGTCACAGGAAAAGAACAAGAGTGATCCTAATCCTAGATCTAAGAAAAGCATTTGGCAACATTAAGCATGAAGCAATCACGCTTGCATTGGAAGAACCTAATGTCGGGCACAAAACTTACAACTATGACAAAGCCTTCCTCTTCGACAGGACTACCCAACTCAAGCTAGGCTGCGTCGCATCTTCCACACTGCAACTTGGCAGCAAAGGAAACCCACAGGGATCAGTAGTATCTGGTTCCTGTTTAACATCTGTATTATGCCGCTAGCTACCGCACGTAGCGCAATCCCTGGTTTAAGACACCCACTATACGCTGACGATATCACCATTTGGGCTAATACCGGAAGCGATAGTGAGATAGAGGAAACACTACAAGCAGGAGCATGTCGAGTGTCATATCCTGTGAATCAACTAGGTCTCTCATGCTCTCCCCAAAAGTGAGAACTACTTATTATAAGGGCTTAACCACAAGCAAAACGCCTCACCCGGACATCAAGGTGGTGGTAGCTGGCACATACGTACGAGAAGCGCATGCCTTTTAGAGTCCTGGGGATGCATGTACAAAACAAGGGAAAAAACGCAGTCACCCTGAACAAATCATAGGGCACGTTAGCCAAATAAACAGACTAAAAAAACGAGTAGCAAACAAACATAAAGGCACGATGGAAGCGGACCTCAGGCAACGTGTCCAAGCCTTCGTCATGAGGGGGATAGTATATTCCCTTCGTTACCTGCACCCCTACCCTACTGAAAAGAAGAAAATCGATTGCCTAATTAGGCAATCATGCAAATAACCCTTCACCTCCCAAAATACACGGCTAATGAGAAGCTTGTAGAATTGGGAATGCACAATACCCTAGAGGAGCTGGCCAAGACAAACAAGCTAGCCCAGCTGGAGAGGCTATCCAAAACTGAAGTAGAAGACACATACTGGAGGATCTAGGGATCCGATATGGTTGTACACACACCTCAATATGTAAATGCCCACTAATATACCACTTAAATTTAGGGATAGACCTAATACCAAAAAATATGCATCCTGAACATCACAAGGACAGAAGGAGAGAAAGAGCTAAAGCTCTCCTTAAACACTACTCGGGCCTGCAGGATATAGTCCACGTCGACGTTGTCGGATAACCAAGCCTTCTCTGTAGGCATAGTCAACAATTAAGGTCAGGCCCACTCCGCAGCCACACTTAGTTGCATGCACGCAGATGAAGCAGAAGAAGCAGCTATAACTCTGGTTATACATGGCACCACCACGAAAAGAACCTTTAGCGATTCTAAAACCGCTTTTAGAAACATTGCAGTGGCAAAATCCACAAACCAGCCCTGCAAATTCTAAACAAGTATCCGCTACCTGATCGTCAGATTAAAATCAGCTGGGTCCCGGCACATTCCTCGCACCCAGGAAATGAGGCTCCCCACAATTATGCCCGAGGTTTCGTCAGCGGGCCGGTGGGAAACCTCGACCTGGCTTCAGCGAGGAATCGCATGGCGATGTTCCACGAAATTACTACGCACTACCGCGAATGTACAGAAAAACACCCCCGTACACATAAATCAATGGACAATCTGCAACAGGTTATTTGGAGACAGTTGCACACTAGCTCATTTGCCAACCTTTACAAATATTCACTGATAAGGCGGACCTGACCTATATTTATTTATTTATTTGGTTACTATCAGGGTCGTTGAGGCGTTACGGATAGGAGTGATAAATATTTATACAATTCAATAAAAAATATGTTGAGCGCCTGCCCCGGGCTAAAGCCTAGGGTGGAACTCCTGAATAACACTTCGGACTGTGAAGTAGCAGCATCCAGTTCGGATGCCGCAGTCCAGCTGTGGAGTATGGAGATCGCCGAAAGTCAAGGACTTGCGGCTACCTGACGCCGCCTGGCCGAAGAAAGAACACAGTAATTCAAAGAATTCTATCATCTAATGAAACTAAGGTTTTGCCTCCTCCTCCTCCTCCCAAAAGTGACCCTTGCGTTGGCTTTGCCTCAACAGGTCTATTATTACGGTGGTGCACCCTTTACAGGTCTATCGTGAAATATGGTTGGTTTTCGACGATATTGGCGATAATTACTCCCGTACCGTTATTCTTAGCGACACTGCAAGCAAATCTCCTTGCTTGTCTCGTTGAGACCTACCTCTTGCAACTCGCTAAAAAGCTCTGGATGCGAGAAAGCGCGGTTTTTTTCTTCTGGAAATCCTTACAAGTCACCGAAACCCTAGATACAACAAACTCGTGTGATGTCAGCTAGAACTTGCCTTTACACACACACACACACACACACACACACACACACACACACACACACACACACACACACACACACACACATATATATATATATATATATATTGCTACGGGTTAGTATTTCCAATGACGAAGAGCCGAGCAGTAAGACGACGATGACGACGATTGGAACCTAGCGCGGGCTGTTGCCTCTTGGCCAACTGCGGCGTATTGCCTTGTAAATATACTTGTAAATAGCTTTTCGTCGCTGTCTTCCTACGTAACATATCTGGTGGAGGTGGACGTTCCCTGTACCTCGTCACGGAGCTTCGCAGTGGACGGTACGTCGAGCCTTCCTTCATGGCTCCCGGCAACGACAACTCGACTCCGCCGGCTCCGACACCTGCTGCCACTTCGACGACCTACATCACTCTCCCCGCTCCCCGTGATCCTGGCGTATTCTAGGGAAAAGATGGGTTAGACGTCGAGGACTGGATCAGCCTGTACGAACACGTCAGCCGCAATAACCGGTGGGACCCTACTATTATGCTCACCAACGTAGTCTTTTACCTCGGTGGCACACCTTGAGTTTGGTATCGGACGCATGAAGATGAGCTCACCAGTTGGGATTCGCTTAAGCAAAAGCGCCGAGACTTGTTCGGCAACCCCTACTGTCACTAACTTGCCGCGCAGAAGGCGCTTTCCGGTCGTGTGCAGACGTCAACGGAGCCCTACGTCACGTACATTCAGGACGTCTTGGCTCTGTGCCGCAAAGTTGACGCACACATGACTGTGTCCGACAAGGTCTCCCACATCCTCAAAGGCATTGCCGATGACGCCTTCAACTTGCTCGTTTGCAACAACGTGGCGACGGTGGATGCAGTTATAAAAGAGTGCCGCCGCCTGGAACTCGCTAAAAGCCGACGTATCGACCAACAGTTTGCCCGTCTGCCCAACACCCCAGCGACATCTTCCTGTGCCGACGCTCTTCGTCCCAACAACACTGGCGATGTTACCAGGATTGTCCGGCGTGAGATCGAGGCAGCCTATCCGGCTGCCTTCGACTCCAGCCCCTCCAATGCACCTGCAGTCACTGTTTCCCTGATCCAGGCAGTTGTCCGCCAGGAGTTCGCCAACATGGGTATTCACACCATCTGCTCGGCCCATCACCCTGATACCCACCCGGCTTCTTAGATTCCGCCCCGTCCCGCACCTTCTTACCCACCACGTTTCCGCAACCCTTCTGAATGGCGCACTGCAGACGACAAGCGGATTTGTTTTCACTGCCATCGAATTGGGCACATTTCTCGGCACTGTCGCAGTCGCTGGAGTTCCCCGAACCAGTCTACATATACTGCCTACTCTCGCCCCCCAGGTGGCCTTTCTCCTCCCTATGCTGCCCGCATGCTCTGCTATGGCCCGCGTCCCTATGCTAGTCACATTGTTGCGGTCACCAAGTAAGCCACTGAGCAGTGATGATTCTTTGAAATCCCTCAGAACAGTCCACAGAGGGAATGCCTTCGCCACGAACTTGACCAACTGGACAACCAACCGCTATCGGAAAAAAGAATTCTACACCATCGAATGGACCTAACGTCACAGAAGAAGGCCGTGCAAGCGCTATTGCGCTTTTGGCAATCCACCGGCCTCTGTGAACGTCTTTAACTGGAACGCCTCTTCTGTGTGTGCGTGTGTGTGTGTGTGTCTGCATGTGTGCGTGTTTCTATTTTTGTCTTTTTTTAGCGTTTTCCTCTCTGTCATCCTTCTAACCCCTATCTCCCATCCCCAGTGTAGGGTAGCAAACCGGAGACTGATATCTGGTTAACCTCCCTGCCTTTTCTCTTCATCTCTCTCTCTCTTGAAATGCCTTTTGAGAGCGCTGCTATCGCGGCCACGATGAGCTCTGGCCCGCTGTCGCTTCGTATTCATTTTCGTGTTTTGCGGCAGCATTGTGAAACACGGTAAAAATTATTGACCGAAGTGTAGCGAGCTGGAATCTGTTGAGTATAATGTTTTCGAATGCGATGCAGAAAATTTACATTAGAGCTTACGCAAATGTGCAAGTAATTAACACGTTGTACAATTAATCTTGGCTATATAGCTAATCAATGACAAGAGAAAAAATTACCATCGCGCACAAGGCCACTGCTAACACAACAGTGTTGTTGTTTTGTTAGCAGTGGCCGCTGTCACATCTCGTACCGGCATTGGCGTATCTCGCAGCCCCCTTTTTTAAACAGCTTGGGTCGCATTTTCTGGGATAAGTGGTATACAAGAGGCATACGAAATTTGAAATTGGTAACGTACAGTCAACCGCAGAAGCTTACGGGATGCAGGATCTGCCAAGAAGCTTAATTCTCGCGAAGCGTGGTCACACAGCCTCGAATTAAATGCTCCAGCATGTTGTAACCTTCGCCACCTACACAGTGATTCATTAAATACGAAGTGTCATGCCTTAACAGTGCAGGAATTCACATTTGAAGGGTAAGCCGCATCCCGTAAACTAGTGCTGCTGACTGTGCGTATCGTACTTTGGCACACACCAACCTCTGCTCATCGTCATGGTCAGTGATTTATCTACGAAGCACCAGAATCTCCTTATTCGTAGATCAGAATAAACAAAATCATGAGCCATTCCACCATGTGAAGGCGGATGACCACCGAAGCTGTGTAGCACACGACAAAAAGGTGACACAGAATTTCGAACAAAGGTACAAACACATTTATTCTCTTGATCGATGGTCATCGTGACGAAAGGTACGAACACACATTTATTCGTATGTATCCTCGTTTATTCGTGTTACACATTCGTCATATACATTGGTGTTTTCATTTCGCGATATATTGAGGGAAAAAATTTGAGACCGAAATCACTGCACCAACTGGCAGCGAGCCAGTGCCCCCCGCGCCTTCGCAGAGGCGCTGCGACGCTTGCTCGATGAGCCGCAACGGAGCCAGGCGTCGCGCAGGCGTTGGGGAGGATATTTGTGGACCTTAGCCATAAGCAGCTTCGCTGTAAGAAGTTATGTCGAATCAAATCATGGAGCACCGTAACACTGAAACGTTACCTTCTCATGGGTAGTCATGAGAATTCTGCAACACTAGTTATTTTTTGTTACACAGACGTTCACCGCCACTGGGGAAACGCCTTCGAGGGCCCGTCCTCGCGCGTGGCACCGGCCGCGCAGGCGCGGTGCGGCACGCCCGTCCGTGTTCGGCCGCGCGCACGCAAAATGCAGGCATAACGCAACAGCATCATATGCTGCGCACACGAACCTCGAATAGCTTGCGGCAGGTCACGGGACACCGCATGAGGTGCTGTGCAAACCCTCTTCTTGATTGGATGAGATGGCAACTGAATGTGCACCAACAAAGGCACCAGCCAATTGCCAAGTATTTCTGCGCACGACCATCTTTGTGTGTGTTTTAGGCTGTCGATTAGCTAGTGTCAGCTATTCCGACACACCGCAATGCCTAATCACGAGTCTCGCAGCGCCCATGCGCCAAACTTGTGGGCATCAAGAATGCAAGCGCTCCCTCCTGCGGCGTGTTGCTTGAAGGGCCCGTACAAAGCGGCCGGTCGCTGTGCTTATCCCCGCCTACAACGTCGAGTGTGTGGCCCTACGTGAGGAAACTGCTCAAGGCCCTCATCGCAAAGATGCTCTCGCTGTCACACCCAGCCCTTTCGTTTAGACGCAGCATTTAAAGACTGGACGCTCTTGAATGGGCTACCACCGCTTCGGGGCCTGCCAACCATTCTCCCAGTGCTTAGTGAAATTACGCTTTCTTCCAAGTCCTGCGCGAGCGATTAGGAACCTGCTCTGCAGCCATTTCGTAACGCGTTTAGTGCGACGTGAGTGAAAATTTTTATTCCCACGCTCAGAAGAGCGCTCGACGAAATGGGAAAGGTCTGAATAATTCCCCTTTTCTTTTTTAGCGCACATTTAACGCACATTTCTTTTAGCGCACTGTATAATTCCTCTATTCAACATTTTGGTAATTCCGCGACCTGACACGACGTGACGTGACTGCCGCTATGTTGTGCTTTAAACTTCTAAAAAAGCGCCAAAAATAAAATAAGTTCGTCAACGTACATATTTATAGCTTTGTAATTTTTTTTTTTAGTGCAGCTAGGAGGTTCTATATGTTCTAGAGCATTGTCGTCAAATATAGGCTCGTTAGTCTTCGTTTCGCTATCGGTTTACTTTCTTCTTTCTTCTTATTGTTCTTTCGACCTCGTGCGCTGTAAAATTAAAGTGCTGTGGCTGTTGCTTCTCACGCACGTCACTGGTCGCTTCCGGCTTGAAGAAAAAAAAAAGAGAAGTGCGAAAACAATCATCCGATGCTGTGCGCGCCAGCAGCACTTTCGTACTCGAGCTGTAAACAATAGAAAAGCATACAAATCTCCGGCTATGTGTTTACGTGCCTCTTTCGCTCGCTTGGTCTTGAGCGTTTGCTAGCCGATGGCAAACAACGCGTCGGTTCTGCAACACAACTCCAAAGGCAGATGAAAGCGGGCGATGCGAAAACACTAGACAAACGCAGTTGTAACGAAATAAGCTAGACGAGCCAGTGAATGTCTTTTTTCTCAGCATTCCAGCTGTTCCCTTTCTTTTATTGGGGTATAAAACTATAGGGCATGTATATGTATGCCGCTTGATATGGAGCCTTGCCTCCGAAGGTGGGCCACGTTTCCACAAACGTTGCGCTAACCGAACTGTGACAAACCATTCATCACCACTCAGCAACTCGCAATTTCCTTTAAAAAAAAAAACTTCCAACAGCTGCATGTGTGCACAGAAACGCTTCAGTGCTTGTGCAAATGTTAATGCAACAAAAGAAAATGCAAGCACGGGGGTAATCGTCTTGCCTGGAGCGGCCGTCTGCACGATTTCACGCAGGTGGCACTGAAAGAGGAGCGGCCGAATCGCACAGAGAGAAAGCCACGAGCGACCTCGCGGCTCGAGACCGCGCGCGCTCGTTCTGGAATTAAGCAAGGCTGCCTGACCGGCGCACGGCTGATTACACTACCTTATTGATTTCCAGGACAGCGCGAATCTCAAACCCGCTTTTAGAACAAAAGACGTCGGTTGTAGCGCTTGCATTACAGTGGCGCTATAATGAAAGGCATGTATTGGAAGAAAGAAAACGAAGGCGGAAAGTTTCGTCCAAGAAAATCTAGGTGAAGGAACCAAACCCTTCCTTGGCAGTGTTCTTCACAGATAACAACGAGTTCAAGGTGACTACACAGGTAGGCAGGCACGCCCACCATCTTCGTCTTCATCCCGCGAATCGACCTGGTGTTCGCCACCATCACGATCGTCCACGTTCCCCCTCGAGCGAATCTCCCTGCTGCGCTCACGACGGCACCTCGTCCACACAGTCAGGTTTGCGATCTTAACATTCTGACATCTCGAAACGTGGGCAGGAGTACCACCAGTGACAACAGATAACATGTAGCGAAACATTGACTCAAAGTACTCTGAAAACTCGAAAGGCGTTAGGGGGGACACGACCATGAATAAAACAGGGTAGCGCGACTTCCGAACACACACGACTAAACATAAAAACAAACTAAGTCAATACAGCGAAAATTGAATTGCAACATAATGGTAATGTGACATGTGATAAATAAATGGGCATCTATTATTATAGCAGCTATTCTTTTGAAGCAAGTTGGACATCATTTTTTAAATGCGCCGTATCCATGAATTGATGCGATGCCACAACAAAAACACAACTATGAATAAAATGAATTATACGGCGTGTGCGACATCGACAGCGCCTAAATTTAAGCCGAAAGTCGGTTCTAATGCCTTACAAGGGACATGCGACATGACCTTACAAAGCGAGAGCTCGCATTGCAGATACGATCAGCATAGTGGTGCCTTGTGTCGACAGGGAACGGCAAAAATATTCACCGATGATTACGATGCTCCCTAATCCGAAATTTGAGCGCAGCTCTATATGTCTTTTACTTTCGCGATATATTGAGGCAAAGAATTTGAGATAGACATGTAGCAATGGTCGGCAATCGTCGAAAATCTGATCGGCGGGTCAAGAGCGTCGGCTTTTATATATGACTCGTCCAAAGTTCAAGTGTAATCGCCAGTGCCACGTGGCTTCCAGAAAGTACTACGCAATCAGCGTCGCGCGTACAATCAGATTACAAAACAATCGCAAACCATGGCAATTGAAACAAGCGCGAACGAGACTAAACCAAGTAAACCAAGCAAGTGCTAGCGAGACTTGACGTGAGCAGACAATAGTACAAAACGAGCGGTCCCATGGAGACCAGCTAAAAGTGCACATCGAGCTTACGGGCGGGTCCGCATGCATCGAAGGGGCCGCTCACAGTGGTCTCCGCCGTCCACGGCTCGTGTCTTTCGCGGAACAGTGTTGCTTATTAACCATCCTCGTTCGCTCTTTCATCTTTCGCTGGACTCGTTCGCTCGGTTACGCCACCGACGATCGCCGCAGGATCGGCCGCCTAAGAGCTGCGCTGTAAAAAATACTACTTATACTGGCCTCGCGGATCGTACTTGACGGGATCAAGGCGTCCGCTGTCCAGCTAGATAACGGGTCGAACGCAGGTGAACATTTAAAGCAAACTTTAATTGCACGAAGAAGGTTAAAATGGCAAGTTGAAAATACACAAAACGTTCAGTTATTCAGCCCGCAAAAAAGTGATCCTAGGGCCGGTGGGGCGAGTGTGCCTTACCCGCGTTTTCCGAAACGCGGTCCGTCCCCCAGGCCCGGGAAACATCACCGGACACCTCAAAGCGTCGTCACTGGGTCAGTTTCAGAAACTGAACCGAGAGAGCGGGTCCTGTCTCTCGCGCACAGCTCGGAGTCCGCGAGGGGCTCAGTGAAACAGAAAGCAAGAAAGTGAAAGAAAGTCTCGCTTCCATCTTGAAAGAAAAGTCCGGCCGTGCGTTCGCGTTGCGCACAGAATACTCCCCCGTCTCGTGTCTTCCGTTGTTAGACACCACCGGTATATCACGGTAACAGCAAACGCACAACTTCTGTCGTTGGTCGGAAGAATGTTTTCCCGACCCCGTCTTTGGCTGTTTTCAACTCGACCTTGCGTACCCTTCCATCCGCGCCGGGCAGGCTTCGTGTAATCACTCTGACGGGCCAGTCGTTGCGGGTTGCTTCTTTATCCCTGAGTAGAACGACGTCGCCTCTTTTGAGGTTGGGCTTTGATGCTTGCCATTTTCAGCGCTGCTGCAAAGTAGTGACATACGTTGTGCGCCAGCGCTTCCCGAACTCGTCAGCCAGGTTTTGCACTAGACGCCGATTCCGTTTGTAGAGGTTTCTTGGGTCGATTTTCCCAGTTGTTATAGATGCACTTCCGTGTTGTGGGGTTAAAAGTGTCGCCGGAGTAAGGGTGGTGGGATCTTCGAGGTCAGATGAAGTGGGAGTTATGGGCCTGGCATTAATGATGGCCGCAACTTCTGCTAAAAAGGTGCAAGAATGTCATGCGTGAGCCGTTGATGACGTGACTGCATGAGCATTGACTCAAGAATTAAAATTTAATTGATTAAATTATGGAGTTTTACGTGCCAAACCCACTTTATGATTATGAGGAACGCCGTAGTGGAGGACTCTGGAAATTTTGACCACCTGGGATTCTTTAACGTGCACCTAAATCTTAGCACACGGGTTGTTTCGCATTTAACCCCCAACTAAATGAGGCCGCCGTGGCCAGGATTCGATCCCGCGACCTCGTGTTCAGCAGCCCAACACCAATTGAGTCAATGATGTGGCGCGCAATGCCGATCATCCGCTCCCACGCACCGCCCGTATGAGACGCGTGCGGTGGATTGAATATCCATTTGCAGCAGCGTATTATCTTGATGGGTCCTCGCACTGCTAGGAACCTTCTGAATGCATTAATGAAACTCGACGTGTTCATTGATTCGATCAGCTGAATGTGCACTGCACGAATACCTAAGCAAGTAAACATGGCTGCCCAGCACTTGCTGTTTACAACACCACCTCTCTTGCGGCGAGAGGCGATCATCCAGGGATCCAAAACGTCAATTCCAATATTCGTGAAAGGAGCATCTGTGCTGATTCGGTCTGCCGGAAGGCAGCCATTTTCTGGTTGTGAGAGCGCCCTCGCAGCTTCTTGCATGAAATGCATGCTTCCAGCACGGACGAGATGCACCTTTTACGTACCTCCGATTATCCAATACCCAGCAGCTCCTCCAGCTCCTTCTCTGAAGTGCCGGCACTGGTGTTGCACGCATTCGTGGTGGTGACGCACGAGAAGCGTCACCACATGGTGCCGACCCGGCCTTAAGAGAGGGTGTTTCTCATCGTCCGCAAGAACGCTTCTGTTCAAACGGCCGCCGACGCGAATGAAGCCATTGGCGTCCAGGGATGAGTCAAGCCTTTGAAGAGAGCTTGTCTTGTGAACTTGCTCTCCTCTCTGGATGTAGCATATCTCTTCAGAAAATACATCCTGCTGCACTGCGCGAATGATGACGAGCCTCGCTTTGGAGAGCGCCTCAACGGAAGCTACCTCTTCTTGTGCCACGTTCTTTGCGCGATGGGCAACCTGAATTTCCAGTTTGGGAACCTATCAAAGCGTTCGGCTCCAAGTCGCTGTCATTTGTTCACCTCCGTCACCAGAGTGCGGACTTCAGGGTGTATTTATCTGTCTTCATCAGGGCTTAGGAGGGTGAAGCTAAACGACTGGGCGTCCTCTTCTCGTCGTGAGAGAAAATCAGGTCCGGACAACCAGTTCGTGCCCTTAAGCTGTGCTGCTGGAATCGTTCTGGTGGCGAGGTCTGCTGAATTTTTGTCTGTGTGAACGTATTTCCATTGTTGAGGTTGCGTGCTGATACGTATCCGCTGCACCCTGTTGGCCACATACACGTAGAACCTTCTTGTTTCGCTGTATATGTAACCCAAGACCACTTTGCTATCCGTGTAGAACGTGAACGAGTTCGGCTGGAGGTCCAATTCTCGCAGTATGGAATCGGCCATTTCTACAGCAAGCACTGCTGAACGCAACTCAAGCCTTGGGATGGTGTCTTTTGGTTGTGGAGCAAGCTTGACCTTTCCAATGACAAATCCGACGTGTCTCTTTCCTTGCTTGTCAGTCACGCGTAGGTATGCCACCGCTGCGACAGCCCTTGTGGATGCGTCTGAAAATACATGAATGTCCCTACTTTTGGCTTCAAGCGTCGAGACTGGCACATACGTTCTTCGCACGTGAAGGTGATGCAGCGTCTGGAGAGCGTTCTTCCCCTCGTCCCAGCTCTGCTTCTTTTCGTCTGAAAGTGGCGTTTCCCAGTCATAACCCTTCGCCACGAGGTCCTGGAGGAGGTACTTGCCTTGAACCGTTATCGGAGCCACAAACCCTAGTGGGTCGTAAATGCTGTTGACTGTCGACAGCACTCCTTGCCGCGTATATAGCCTGTCTTGAAGAGGAGCTCTGAAGACGGAGCTGTCGTCTGCTATGTCCCACAGCAGACCGAGTTCTCTGCGTAAGCGACGCGTCTGCGCCCAATTCGAATTTCTTCAGTCCCTGGGCGTGATCCTCCGGAGAAGATGCATTCATCACATTCTGCCTAATTGAAGCTATCTTGCGCAGCCTTATGTTAGCTGGTGCAAGCATCTTCTGCGTTCTTTGCAGCAGACTAATGGCGTCTTCTTCGCTAGGAAGAGACTTAAGCGCATTATCGACGTAGAAATCTCTTTCAACGAACTTCCTGGCATCTTCACCAAATCGTGGGCCAGCTTGTTGGGCAGTCCGTCGGAGGCTATACGTTGAAACAGCTGGTGATGGGCTGTTGCCTGAAACGTGAACCTTCATTCGGCACTCTATGATTTTTCTGGAGATATCATTGCCCTTGAACCAGAGGAACCTCAGGTAGTTCCGATGGCCCTCGCGAACCATGAAACTGTAGAAAATTTGCTGGACGTCTGCTGTAACCACCACTGGTTCTTGCCGAAAGCGTAGCAAACTCCCCACAAGATTGTACGTCAGGTCAGGGCCGGTCAGGAGAACGCTGTTCAGAGATACCCGTCGTGCTGAGCGCTGGAGTCGAATACGACTCGGATTTGATCAGGTTCCTGGGGGTGGTGAACACCGAATATGGGCAGATACCAGCATTATTCGTCCACGTGAAGTGGCGCAGCTTCCTCTGCATGACCCTTGATGAAGAACTCGTTCATGACGTTCCCGAAACGTTCCCTTGTTTCTGGATTTTTTCGCAGGGTACGCCGTAGCGAGAGCAAACGAGACAAAGCTTGTTCTCTGTTGTTCGGAAGCCGGCTTCTCAGTGTGCGCAAGGGGAGAGGGGCGACCCAATAGTTCAATTTGTATTGGGTGAATTCACTATTCATTATATTGATGAATGCTTTGTCTTCCACGGAGGGAGCACGCTGGTTGTCAAGTTCAGTTGTTTCGGAAAGATTCGGGGCCAGGTGTAATCCAATGTTGTTGCCAATTGTAAATCTTTTGGAACCTTCTCCGCAGCGTGGAGAATCGGCACCTCCTTTACGAAAAAATTCTTTGAGCATGGCTCGATAACAGATGGTCGTCCCCTGTCCAGCGCATAGGCCGGTAACACATTGACGCTGCCTGTCTTCCGCGCATGACTAATGCAAACGTCACCGACAATGACCCATCCGAGGTCAAGCTTCAGAGCATACGGCGCGTCGTGGGGTCCGTTGATTGTATGACGAACGTTGTGAGCTCTTAGGCTGTCTCGGCCATGGAGGAACAGTATTTAAGCCTCATGAAGAGGCGGAATGTCATTTGCAACTGCCTTCAATAAGGGTAGTGCCGTGCAGCGTCAGGCGTTGGAATTTCATCCCTGATTTCGGGAATCGCCTTGCACTCGAGGAGAGGTGGAAGAGGGAGCTTGAGTTCGCCTGACACGCTTTGCACGAAGAAGCCATGAGTGACTCTTTCAACCACTTCACTAGTGCCGGAGCAAGTGTGGAGCGTGTATTGCGTAGGCGTTCCCTTCACTTTGAAATCGCTTAAAAGTTCTGGCATAACCAACGAGCGATTACTCTGGTCGTCAATAATCACGTAGGCTCATGGATCACCTCTACGAGGCAGATTTTAGCACACGACTTTGTGTCATTGCCAGCGTTTGCCACTTCAGTACCCGTAGATGTGACTTTTCGTTTTGAGTTATCTGTGGTACTGTCCTCAGACCCAGTGTCCCTTGACGACTGTGAGGTTGGCGATGCTGGGTAAAGCTCTGTGGCGTGGTCGGCGCTGTCGCGTATGAGGCATATCACAATTACCTGACATTGCCAATGCATGTTGTTGTTAGATGAGCAGCGTCGTAGGGAGATCCCTTGCTTCTTTAGGAGAGATAGCCACTCTTTCAAGGGTTCTTTCATGGAAGGCGCGACATCTTTCCAAAGGGTGAGGTTTTTTTGTGATGTGGGTACCACCTCTTGAAGTCCTTTGATTCTGGTTACTGTTCGTTAGTAGTGACATCTTGATTAATCTTGGCAGGAGACGGATTAACTTCTGTTTTTCTCGCTGACAAAGATGATCTTTGCGGCGCTGTCCTGGTACCATTTTCTTCCTTCCTTTGATTGAATTCAGGCGAGGCATTTTGTGGGTGCAAGATGAAACCTGGATCGTTCTTCATGCTGACCTGATCTCTAACAAATTTGTAGAAGAAAGAAAAGGGTGGAAATACAGTGTTGTGGTTTTTCTTATATTTCCATTCCATCGACATCCAATTTTCTTGCAGTCCAGATGGCAACTTCGAGACAATTTTGTTCACCCTTCTTCCGCTATCGAAATAGCCAAGACTGGCAAGATACGGGTCAGCTTTTGCAGTCTCGAGTTCAAGCATTAGGTCACCAAGTTCTTGGAGTCTGGTATTTTCCCAGTAAGATATCTTCATGAAGTCTTTTAGCCGCTTCAGTAATGCATGCTCAATTGCCGCAGGGCGCCCGAAGACGTCGTCTAGCCGTTTTCACACGATGTTCAAGCCCGTTGAAAAGTCATCGACGTGCCCTGATTTCAACCTCCGAGCCTCATGTGGCGATTCAGGGCCAAGCCATTTGATGAGAAGGTCGAGCTCTTCCTGGGCAGAAACACCTAGATTTCTGACGACAGCTTTGAACGATGACTTCCACGCGCGAAAGTTCTCAGGTCGATCTTCAAACTTGATAAGACCGCTTGAAATAAGGTCTTTGCGGCACAGGAATTTAAGGACACCCGCTAGCTCTGAGCTTCAATTGTTGTGTTCCGGGGCGTACAGAAGCGGCTGCGGATCAACTCGTAAGCCCATAGGACGACTCGCAGCTGCAACATGCCTATAATTGGGTTGTTAGGAGCAGCATGGAAGTCAGGGGGCCGTTCATCAGCTCGCAGTCACATCGAATTATTCGCAGATGTGTTGACCCCCGGCGACGTGTGAGCATTGTTTACGTTGCCGGTAGATTAGTAACAGCCACCTCAGTAAACACAAGCGCAGAGTTGTGTAGGGCTTGCTCTTCATCGATATAGTTCCTAGTCTCCTGCGTTCGGTCCACAGAAGGAAGCGTGTGCATGCGCTCCCCGCCATCCTGCTCCACGACTGCCTCAAATGCATTCGCCTGTGCGTTCGCTGCTGCCGCTTCTTTCTTAAGCTGCAAAATATCCAATTTAGCCTGAATACTTGCCTTCTCAAAACGCATCGCGGCCTCTGTGCGAACAAACTCTGCTCTGGCCCGGACGGCTTCAGCTTGCGCGCGCGTGCTTGTACGGCGGCTAGGCTGACGTTTCTTTAGCTTTCATGGAAAACGTAGCTGCTCTTTGTGATCGAATGTTTGCCGTGAAAGCTTCCGGCTCCACTGTCATAACTTGAAACCTTTCAGGCGTCGGCTTGTCCTGATCCATTTTGGCGTGCGTGCTTCACGACATATCTCCCTCAAAGCGGACGTATGTGGTGAAGCCTGCTAAGCTGCTCGATGAAATTTGAAACGAGCCCACCTTTTCGTTGCCCTGTGTGCCGTCAGGTACACAACTTCTAGGCGGTGCCGTGCCCTTGCAGTAGGCGGATGTCATGGTCAAACCGGAAGTCTTGCCGTGCGACGTATTCAACTGCGGCGGATGTTGAGTTGGCGGCCGATGGCAGTCGGCTTCACTTTTTAAAGCGAAACATTACTGGCCGCGAACTTGTGATTTCGCAGTGGCGGTGCTCCGAGGAGGCACATGACATCACAGTGCGCCTCGCAGCGGATATTTTTCTCTCTCTCTCTCTCTCGCGCTCCCTAGTCCCTACTGTGCGTGCGCCACTAGTAGCACCGAGCCACAGGTGTTCCGCCGCTGCGCAGCGCCGCGCCTTTCCGTCGCCGCCGTTTGGTATGACGTCACACGACGTTCCTCGTCGTTGCGCTCGCCTCCGCTCGCTTCGCCACCTGCGTCGCATGCCTGATAACATGTCGGAGGATCCAAAAAGGAGAGCGCGCGTGCGCCGCAACCACAGTGGAGGCGGCAGTATGGACGGCGACAATTCTGATAAGGAGGAGAAGGCCTGGAATCGACATCGGAACGAGATGAAGAGGAAACGAATCGCCCAGGAAACAGACGAACAGCGCGCCGAACTAGCTAAACGCCGCAACACAGCTAGACAGCCAGACTAACCTGGACTTGCAATCAAGATTAACCAAGGCTAAGCATGCTATGCCCTAGCTCTCACTACGTATATCCTGGCATAGCCGAGCTAAGCGACTGCCAATTTTTTACTATACTGGCCTTGCGGATCACACTTGACGGGATCAAAGCGTCCGCTGTCCGGCCAGATAACGGGTCCGAATGCAGGTGAACATTTAAAACAAACTTTAATTACACGAAGAAGGTCAAAAAGGCAGGTTAAAGATACACAAAAAGGCGGGCTCGGTTGCTGTACCACAATGCAGACAACCGGTTGCTCTTCGCTACGCAGGTGCTCGTAGCTATCGTCACCCACGAGCCGCTGACGTCACGGATACCTCCGGTTATCAAGACACCAGTGGAATGTGCGCCTCTGCCCCTCAATAATGAAACCGGCACGTGGTCACCTTGTACGCCATCTGGCGCCTACGCCATTGGAAATGACTGTGCAACTTCATCTGTGTCAGAGCCACCATGCGACATCTGGATGCTGGATTTCCTGTGGAAGGCCCCATCGGCATTGACACTAGGGCTCCCGCCAAGTATAAAGCAGCCGCGGTTGTCGACACCGCTCTGTGGGCTCGGTTGCTGTACCGCAATGCAGACAACTAACCTGTTGCTCTTCGCTACGCAGGTTGGTAACAAGTATTCTCTTTTTGCAAAGAAGTCTAGCAATTGTATTCTGGTGCAGCTGCCGAGCCCCCGGTGCTGTGTCGCTATTGCTGTTGAGAGTGTTTGTGCCATTCGGTCCTTGCTTCTCTTGTCAGGAGACATCGAGTCTAACCCGGGTCCCGATAGTGCTGACCTTGTACTAAAAGAGCTGCAAGAACTATCAGCCGGCCAAAAAGAAATAATCACAAAAATGAAAGACATTAAGAACCAACTACTGGCAACGAATAAGATGGTGTCCGATTTGACTTCCCGAGTGACAGTAGTCAAAAAAACTTTTCCAAAGCATCAACCCGTTGCGTAATGAAATTGACGCCGTAAAAGCAGGAACTGCTAAAATTACTGACCTGGCCACTTGCTTGGAACGGCGTATGGATGACGCTGAAAACCGATCGCGTAGAAATAACCTAATATTTTATGGTGTTGTTGATACTAATCCCTCGGAACCATTCGCCCAGTCTGAAGAAGCCGTAACCCAGCTGTGTTCTCAGCAACTTAACATTAACATAGATACAACAGAAATTGAATGTGCACATCGTCTCGGGAGGCATACCGCTGGGCGCCGTCGACCTATATTTGTTAAATTTACGTACTTTAAAACAAAAGAAACTGTCCTATCAAATGGCCATAAGTTCAAAGGCACTGAACACAGTGTGGGCGAAGATTTTTCTAAGGCTGTGCAGAACGCCCGCAAGCACCTTGTTGCTTTTGCGAAAGCAAAATCTGCTCGCTTTTCATTGCGTTACAAAACATTGCACATACGTACTAAATGCTACATATTTGACGAGACATCACAGACCGTCAAAGAAAGAGCATAGCAATCGCATTATCCCAAGAATATAAGAACTCGCCCTCCCATCCCACGTAATAATCTGCCTTTTTCAGTAATTTCCACGAACACACGCAGATCTCTGCCAAAGCGTGAACACATATCAAATCTTATGACGTCATCCGCCAGTAACTTACTGATACTAACAGAAACGTGGCTTACAAAAGAAATCAGTGACGCAGAAGTCTTGGCCGATCTTCCCAATTTCGACGTTTATCGATGCGATCGGAGAGACGCACGTGGCGGAGGTGTTCTGATTGCCGTGAACCAACAATTGCCGTGCACACGAATTAACATTGGCAGCCACTTGGAAACACTGTGGTTAAAATGTCAATGTTCCCCACAAACAGTACTGCTAGGTGTTTGTTATCGACCCCCTCACCATCAACCGGACTTCTCTACTTTCTTAAATAACATATTAAATGAAATTACTTCAAAGCATCCCAATTCTCCTATTTGGGAACTAATTTTCCCGACATTAACTGGCACAATGACACTGCTTTACTAACGAATCAAACTGAAGCGAGCGACTTTATAGAAATGTGTTTAAATTACAATTTAATACAGCTAGTACTGGAGCCAACCCGTGTATCGGGGACATCTGCCAATATTTTAGATATTATACTAACCAGTCATCCTCAAAGCTTAACATCCCTTACATGTCTTCGTGAGATTAGTCATCACAAAGTTATTCATGCTGCCTTCACTTTCGCTCCCCCACCCCGCGACATGCACGAGAAGACAATTTGTTTATATGAGAAAGGTAACTATGAGGCTATAAATACTGAATTAAACGCATTGTTTTCTACCTTTGCAGATGAATTTAACGGCCATTCGATTTATGATAACTGGCTGTTTAAAAACAAACTGTGTGAACTAAAGAACCAATTTATTCCCAAGATAACCATTCAATCCAATAGACAAAAACCATGGTTTACGATATCCTTAATACGACTAGAAAATAAAAAAGTGCCTTTATCGCCACGCTAAAGCTAAGGCAAGCTCAGTTGCGTGGGAGAAATATTACACTGCTGAAGCTGCGTACTTAATCGGAATTTGCGATGCAAAGCGAGCCTTTTTTCACTATGACCTGCCAAACATTTTACTTACTAATCCAAAAAAATTTTGGCAAGTGATAAACCCCGAAGAAGCGCGTATCAATAATCTTACTAACGAGCTGGGTGAATCGTTGACAGATTTAACCAGCTCTAATATGTTCAACAACGCATTTTCTTCAGTCTTCACTAATGAAATGGACACACTTCCTCCCCCGCCAACCACAAATATACCATGCAACATGTCAACCATCACATTCACAGTACGCGGGCTCTTATCTGTGATAGAAAATATTAAGTTGTCTTCATCATCTGGCATCGATGACATTAACTCTAAACTACTAAAAAACACGAAACATATTTCTGCAGGGTTTCTCTATTTATTATTTTCACAGTCGCTTTCTACAGGCACCATGCCAGACGAGTGGAAGATGAGGAAGGTTACTCCCGTCTACAAATCGGGCAACAAAAATTCTCCCCTAAATTACCGCCCCATCTCATTGACAAGTGTTCCCTGCAAGATCATGGAGCATGTAATCTACTCTCAT
Source organism: Dermacentor andersoni (assembly GCF_023375885.2). NCBI lineage: Eukaryota > Metazoa > Arthropoda > Arachnida > Ixodida > Ixodidae > Dermacentor > Dermacentor andersoni. The sequence goes on from NC_092819.1 coordinate 4,996,842, forward strand.
ATTATGAACTTTCTAGACGCTAACAACTCCTTTCATCCTTCACAGCACGGGTTCCGCAGGGGCCGTTCTTGCGAGACCCAGCTTGCACTATTTCTTCATGACGTTCATGCTAATGTTGGCCGTAACATACAAACAGACGCCATATTTTTGGATTACGCGAAAGCGTTTGACACAATAGCTCATCAACGCCTATTACTAAAACTTCCTCGTTTGAATTTGCATCCTGATATCCTGAAATGGCTTGAGCAATTTTTAACTAACCGCTCACAGTATGTCTCATTTAATAACCACGCTTCAAACATTACACTCGTCACGTCAGGCGTACCACATGGGTCCGTCCTTGGCCCCCTTCTTTTCTTAAGTTACATTAACTACTTACCCTTGCATGTGTCCTGCCATATCCGTATGTTTTCCGATGACTGCGTTATTTACCGCGCAGTCAATACCATCACTGACCAACTAACTCTTCAATCTGACCTTAACCGCGTACAAGAATGGTGTGATGTTTGGCTGATGACACTCAACTCTAATAAATGCAAACTTATCTCATTTTCCCGTCGTCATCATCCTCTTCATTTCTCTTATCAGATTGGTGACGTCACCGTGGAATCAGTGGAATCCTACAAATACCTAGGTATCCCCTTGACTAATGATCTAACCTGGAATGCGCATATTACTAATGTTATTTCATCGGCTGACAAAACATTGAGATTTCTAAGACGTCACCTCCGCCTCGCTCCATTGCATGTAAAACTGTTCGCCTATAGATAATTGGTAAAAACGAAACTCGAATACGCATCTGCCATCTGGGATCCGCATCAAGCATATCTCGCCAATGCCCGAGTCAGTTCAAAATCACGCCACCAGGTATATTCATTCCACATATTCTTACACGTCAGCATATCATCTTAAAAAAAAGAATCTTCCTTATCGCTTCTATCCCTTCGTCGCCGCATTGCCACCCGTTTCCCTCCACCACAGGTTCTACTATTCGACGCTTAATTGACCACCGTGCATTGTTCCTCCAACGCGCCGGTCACGACGCATTGGCCATCCCCAGCAGGTAGCACAACCACAATCACGCACAAATACATTTTCAGCCTCATTTTTCTACCGAGCATCTAAAGACTAGAATGGCCTTCCTCATCAAATCGCTGCCATCACCTGCTCTTCAAGATTTGTTCAAGATGTAACAACTTTTTATCTACAGAATTGAATGCATTATAACACTTGTTTGTATATGTTTTATTCCCACCCCTTATGTAATACCCCTACTACGGGGTCGTTAAGGAGATAAAATGAAATGAAAAAAGCTCAGTTTTCAGCCCGTAAGAAAGTGGTGCTAGGGCCGGTGGGGCGAGTGTGCCTTACCCGCGTTTTTTCGAACCGCGGTCCGTCCCCCAGGCCCGGCAAACATCACCGGACATTTCGAAGCGTGGTCGCTGGGTCACTTCCAGGAACCGAACGGAGGGAGCGGGTCCTTTCTCTCGCGCATAACTCGGAGTCCGCGGGGGAATCAGTGAAACAGAAAGCAATAAAAGAAAGAAAGTCTCGCTTCCCTCTTCAAAGAAACGTCCGGCCGTGCGTTCCCGATGTGCGCAGAACCCTACTGGTGAGTTGTGGTGGTTGCGGTGGCTTTTTCGTAGACAATGTTAGCCTGCACGCCGCCAATCGAACCCTCCCTGATGAGTGGATAATCCTTCCCGGCAGCCACGCACGCATGGCAAACCCTCAGTTTGCCTGGTGTATCTTGTGTGCCGCTGGCTGAACCAATAGGACTTCTTCTTGGGCAAGTTGGTGCTTAGATTTCCTAGGTACGCTTGATTCTGATATATTCAGTGCAAAGGGACAGAAAAAAAAGAAGACAGCGAAACTTCCCTGTCTTTTTCCTTTCTGTCCCTCTTCACAGGATGTATTTCGCGCCACAGTCAAGTACACCTAGGAAAAGTACCTAAACCAAGTGTCGTCCACTTGATGGAGTCTGCCCAAAGCCTATCCCAGTCTTCAGTGACCAAACAACCAATCCTGTTCGTATTACATGCACTAGTGTGGCTGCTATGAGATGAAACTTCTTCCACCAGTGGCACATACACTGACGGACTTCGAGTGGCAGCGAAGGGTCTATTTGGAGAGCTAGCGACCATTTGATACTCTGAGCGACTGATGCCGTCGGCATGGCCACCGAGGGGCTTCGTGCTCAGCAGATAACGAAGACGCATTCATCCTTACACGGGAGTCATCCTTTCATCACCTGTCCCACGTCACAAGGACACGTGCGTGTTTCGCACATACATACATACATACATACATACATACATACATACATACATACATACATACATACATACATACATACATACATACATACATACATACATACATACGCACATACGCACATACATACATACATACATACATACATACATACATACATACATACATACATACATACATACATACATACATACATACATACACACATACATACATACACACATACATACATACATACAAACAATCTTTATTGTACATAAAGACAACAAAATAAAAAAGCAGGCCTTTCAAAGCCTCAGAGGGTTTGACTGGTAGTGTCTGACAGTCAGGTCACAGAAAATTGCACATGGTTATTAGCGGAGCTATCTATTAGTGCGTCGGGACGAAACATTTAATTTTAAATGTTATACGAAATGTTCTTTTAAACTTCGAAAATCCTGAGTAATTTTTGGATCCCACGTCTTGTGTTAGCTTCAAACACAGGTGTTGATAATTTATTAAATATAGCTGTAACACAATATTGCCGGGTTCTTCTTCCATACTTTGTTGCCGTCTTGGGGATCACATACAGTTCCTTTGGCTTCAGAGAACGGGCTGGTGTATAGCGTATCTTAAAATCATTATTCCAGAAGTGTTTAATTACAACACTTTATAAAATCAGGGAAGGAAAGTTCGGCAAATTCAACAACTTGAAGACATCTGTATCTTCCCTTGGGCACAAATCGTACAGCCATTATTGACAACAGTGAACGTCAAATTTAGTTCATTTTTGAGCTCCATCTATAAGGGTGCAGTGACCAAACACAGTCAAGCCATAACGTAGCGCACTGTAGACTAAAGCATTCACAATCATTTTTCGCACTGAGTATGGCATAAGACATCGCACATTGAATGATACACAGGAGACGGTGCGCAACCTGTTACAAAGATGGGACAAATACCAATTCTATAAGAGATCACAGTCAAAGCGCAGCCCAAGATACTTAACAAAAATGCGTAGTTAATCGGTTGACACGTGCATGTATACCAGTCAGATGTGTGTAAGAATAACGGTTTCAAAGGGAAATTTTTTTCATGGGCTTATGGAAACATACAAGATGCGTTTTAGAAGGGTTGACATTTAAGTTTGCCCCGAGCCACTCCATAGCTTTAGTTACCTTACTCTGTAAGCAGCTAATTGAATCGGAGAGATTAGTTGCGCAGGATACAAGAACTGTATCATCGGTGTATTGATATGTATGATCACCTACTACATCGAACAAATCATTCACATATATGTTGAAGAGCAGGGGGTTTAATATCGAGCCCTGAGGGACTCCAGAATAAGTATATGTAAAAACACTTAAACTATTACCCACTGTTACACACTGTCGCCTCTCCTGCTGAGTTAATAGATTCAAGAATGACCTACGAAGTCCTAGCAGAAACAGTTTCGGTAACAAAATGTCATGACAAACACTGTCAAATGCCTTAGAGGCATTGATAAAGAGAGCACAAGCTACCCGGTGGCGATCTAGTGCAGAATTTAATAGATCAGATCAATCTTCTAACAGTGCTTTGGTGCCCTTCTTCTGAACATATCCGTATTGATTTGATGATAGTACACTATGCTTATCTAGGAAATGCGTTATTGTAAGAGCCACCTGTTTCTTTAATATTTGAGCTATATAGGGGATTATCGAAATAGGTCTGTCATTTTCAATATGACTGCGTCCACCTTGCTTATGAAGTGGAATTACTTTTGCGGTTTTTATTTCCCCTGGTATCACACCAGCGTCCAAAATAAAGTTGAGAAGAGATAGCAATACACGTTCAATTCCGTCAAAAGTCCTCTGAAGTTCACTGACAGAGATTTCGTGAAAGCCTGGCGGTTTATTCAGCTTAAGGTTAAAAACAATGGACCTCAATTCATTAAGGGAGAGTAAGGGAAGATATGCTGAATCTAGCAGGCTATCTTGCATGCATGCACGCACGCACGCACGAACGCGCGCTCGCTCGCTCGCTCGCTCGCTCGCACGCACGCACGCACGCACGCACGCACACACACACACACACACACACACACACACACACACACACACACACACACACACACACACACACACACACACACACACACACACACACACACACACACACACACACACACACACACACACACACACACACACACACACACACACACACAGCATTCAATATAGACACTAATAAGTCATGACGGTAATTGAAATTAAGTGCGAGCGAAACTATTGAGCGTCGCGCAGTGTGAAGCATGCCAGCCCAACAACGCACCATGCGTAGGTGGGAATCCTGCCGTAGGCCGTGCGACTTTTCTGAACGAATCAATCTCATATGCCAATGTCAGAGTACGAAAACAGACAGAATGTGAAGACATGAGGCTACTGTTGCCAGGACCGCAAAGCTGAGATATGCCGCGAGGTGGCAACGAGTGACCGACCAAGCTTCAACTGCTATGACGTTGAAGTTCCCTAGCGGAGACCGTGCTTGCCCACCGGAAATACGTGCGGAACGAATATGGAGCGGTCGTTAATTGAAAATGACGATGTGGATCATGCTTTCCATGTCCAAGACCTCTAAGATATCGCTTTCATTTTGTTTATCCGCGAACGTAGTTCTCTTCTGACAGTGAACTCTCCGGTCAGGAAATAAAAACCGCATTGCCACCTCGCCTCAAGTACAGGGGCCGTGAAGCGCAGCACAGGAGCGAAGTCTTGTTTTGAAACAAAAAGCAGAGGGACTGCGAGAGTGGCTTTTGCTTTACATTTGCCTTACCTTGGGCCAGCAGCCGCGTACGCCTGTATATTATTGGTATAGGAGGAAAAGAGGTGCGTCGACGGAGTCCACAGGGTGCAGCAGTTTGAAGAATGGCCACGGCAGCTGGCGACATTTTTCACAGTTCGCTGACTCGAGGGGCAAGATTTTTTAATCTTTCTTGTGGAAAGGATAGTGTGTGTAAGTAGAGAGGGGGGGGGGGGGGATTGGAAATGAAAGAGCGGCTGTTTCAGACAAAGTGCGATACGATACATTGACTGATTTTTTTCTGACAGCTGTGGCAGCACGTAGCTCGCAAACACCAGCTTAGCTCTTTATACTTTTATATTTTCCTTTCTGACACAATCTTTCTATTTCGGGGCAAATGAGCGTCGGCATGGCAATTTGCTTTAACATCTCGCGTTTTATTGTATAATGCTTTGTCTGGTTAGATTTTGTGCAATCTCAAGTGTATATATACTGTGCGTTCTTATGATTTATAGGCGGGCGGATTTATTAGAAGAAAGTGCAAGCGTATTGAGACACGCGACACCACCATATTCGCAACACTCAAGGGTTGGACGATTGGGTATAACTCATCAAGGTATACGGCCTAATGGTGCTCGAATTGTAGGGTGATCGATGGACCATTTTACGAGAAGGACTGCATTCATTGTCCTGTGAGCACGTTCGGTGCATTCTGTTGGCGAACGAGATGTGCGGCTCTGTGATCATATCGTTCAACGTTCGTGACACCCACCCCGAATTAATTTCTGTTGCTGTTTTATGAATTTACCCAACAAAATAAACAGTAAGGTATGAAAGGCACATTGCTGATTGTGTACTGTCCAATTTGTCCGCTGAATGCCAGGAAGCCGACTAGCCCACTTTAGAACCACTGTGTCGCCCCTCAGCGGCGAGGACGAAGACGGCACTCCCCAATCATCTACAAAGAAAGTGAACACACATTATCACATGAATGAGGAAAATGAAGAGCACATGAAGAGTGAAAATAATTTGAATGCTCCAAAATGAACAAAAAAAACGCAACCATTTACGAAACCAATCGTTCGCGGGGGCAGGGGGGGGGGGGGGGGGGGTGACTTACCAGTACATAGCGACAGCGAATGAGGGCGAACGCATTGGCAAACTACTCTGGAGGAAGACAAGCTGTGCGAGCCCGCGTCTATTTCCTTCGGTGATTGGCGGCTCGTACGTGGCTAGCGTTCATCAAGAGACAACACCGTTTTTTTTTGTTCAGCCGAAGGAATATGAGTGCGCGCTCGACAATGGCCAAGCGAGATTGCGAGAAGCACAGCGACAATCTCCCCAGCGGGGCGGTTTTTCATTAGTGGCGGCCCTGCTTTGGTCGACGAGCTGAAGAAACGACGAAGTCGGTGCGAACGGCTCAACAAGACATGGGTATACGCACAGCCGAATTAATGAAGGCTCGTTTTGAACAGTGCATCAAAGCGAGCCAGAGTATGTCATCTGTGTATCGTCTCAAATGAATACGGTGGGCGTCAACGGCAGTCAAGACGGCTGCCGCTTTTGTACGCGCGAGCCTTTGCTATCAGCACGTGATCGAAAACGATCCAAGTGATCCAGCGGCGAACGTTTTACGAGGGCAGCGTTATCGCACACACCGCGTCAGATTAAAGCATATGCCAGAAGAACCTCTATGCGTTGTTGCCAGCGACACTAGTCATTGAATCAGAGATAATCGAGAAAAAACAATGGTGAAAGAAGTCCCGCAAACATTTGCTAGCTTACGAGCTAGTCATAAACTTGTTGGCGGAGGAACGGTGCTAAAGCTAGATTCACACGGCAGCGCGAATTCCAGGTTCAGTCCGTAGACGACCGTGACGTGCAATAAATCAGTCAACTATTGGCGGTGAGGAGTGGCCACCTGTCGGAAGCGCCTCCCTTGCGTATTATGAGGGATAACGCGGCGCACTCCTCATAGGTTTGGCTTACGGCGCTCAATAAAAAGACGCGGCAGCCCTCCTGGACATTTCTGTAAGTACTTTCAAAACGAGGGAAGTTTTTGCTGTCAAAATAATAATCTTGGGCAAACTGAAAGTTCAGAATCATTTACAGATGCTATCTGCTTACCGAATACGTACAGTGACCGCCAGTGCGCGCGGTCGCCGCTATGGAGTCTCCCGAACCGGCTTCTTGCATGAAAGGCAGGCAGGTGCTGATAGTAACCTATGTGAAATATGTTGGTACAGTGAGCTCTCTGTATAACCAAATGGAGCTTAAAAGAATGAAGCCTCAATGCAGCTATCGCACAGGTTCGCAGCGACCAACTGCGCCTCTGCGTGCAAGTCCGCACATAACGTTTCGCTCTCGCTGCCAGCGCGTTTTCGCACCGTGGTGAAAGCTTTAGGCCGCAGAATGTAAAAAATTTGCAGTACACAAGCAACCATTGTAGCGTGGATGCTAACAGGCCTGTTCAAAAATAATTTCGACGTAGAGACTTCGACGCCTACGGCGACTGAGATGTGCCATCTCGACGATTCAATCTTTTTTTCTTCTTCGAAATTCTTGGACATTTCAACATTATTTCGCATGATGCGTCGCACTGTATGTTTATCAGTTTTCTCAGCGTGCGATTCCCCGCTGCTTCTTATTAATTCATAACACAAACATGGCCATATGCCATGCCATCTCTTTAATATGCTTCTTACTGCTCCCTTTCCATTCCTGTGAACTTACTAGTATCTTGCACCAACAACTTCATAGACCAAAGCGTCATAACATTAGCCGGGCAGCGGGTGCGGGCGAGCGTCTCAGTGCGCCTTTTCTGCTACTCACCGAACATCGCAGTCCCCCGCCGTAGCAGAAATCTTCCTTGCGTCTGTGCTTGCGGCATGCCCGAGTTGTAGCCGGTAGCTATTGGCCGGCTCTTAGTTTCGCGAGCCAAGCTTCACGCAGCTTCTTGTCCTGCGGCTACGTGTGAATAAGGCTGACACCGGCCTCCGTTGCATACGTGCGACACTGCGGCACCGAGCAGTAGCCCACCATGCTGCACGCGTCTAAAGGCAGCCACTACCTATTATAGTACTTTCAAATGTTGTCAAGCAGACCCCCCCCCCCCCCCCCCCCTAGGCGGGAAAGCCTCGCCACTTAATTGGAACCTCAGCGCAGGTGGGACATTGAAACTATCGTTTTCGGCTCGCTTGGGTGCTTCCGAAGCAGCCGACGCCGCCGCTGCGTCCATGTGATCCTTCAGGCCACGTCAAGCCGACGGTGGCGCCAGCTTATCCAGTGCTGGAGATCGCCCGCAGTACTCGCGGACAACTGTCTGGGGCAATAGCGCGGGGGCGGAGCTTCTGAACGTGTGTTACGGCGCCAAGTAGTCCGGCAGCGTTTGGCAGGCTTCGATGGGGGATCGACGCAGATTTCACCTGCGACGGTTTCGCGTTTGCCCAGACGCGAAAGGGAAAAGTCAACACTCTCACTGGCGTGTTCATAGGCGTAAAGTTTCCGCATTCCCTAGGGGGGTTAAGGGGCCCGACGAGCCTTCCGAACCCCATATATATATATATATATCCTAATAACAGTTGCACTTGAAAAAACTTCGTGGTACCTTGAAGAATCCTCCTCTGAAATAACAGGCTTATATTACCTCGTAGTCAGCCTGAGTCTTCTCGCAACACCAAGAATCTGGCGTCTCTCGGTCATGTAATCTCGCTTCGTGTATTTGTCGTATACCTCGCTATCACTAATAGTGTTTCGCTTTTCCGGAGAAACTGCAGGCTCTCTCTCTCTCTCTCTCTCATACTCTTTTTTTACTGTTATACTGCTGCTGCGCATGGCTGCTGCTGATTCTGATTTCGAGTGAATCCTGTTTGGCCTCATTTCGGGTATTTAGTGAATTATAAAGGGTGTCCCAACTATCATGTACTGAGTCTGTAAAGAAGAGCAATTGCGTGCATATTGCGTGCACCTATTGCATATAGTTTCCAGTACAGTGGCGTAGGCCCCAGTAGTTTTTTCATTACTGAGATTTACTTACGTAATTCTAATTAACTAACACGTGAAGTACTGTCCTAATTATCAAAGTGTCAGTGAGGCATTTGTAGGCACCCCCAGACGTCCCCAAACAACATATAATTGTGGTGTGTTCAGCGAAGCTCTAATTGCGTACTAATTTTTCCTGCTGGTAAAGAAACCCCACGAAATATGAAAGATATCACTGACTGCGTTTCCACCCGCATCATAAGGCAGCGCCCTCAAATAAGCTGATTGAAAGCAACTGCTTTGCCTGTCGCAAACCAGAAAAAATAGCGCATCACATAGATAATGGTGCAGTAGGAGCACCAACAGCAGCTATTCCTTCCTCTCCTTTCTGCGTCACACTTATCCGTCTCTCAAGGCCGACTGATCACATCGATAACAAAATTACCTTGATAACGCGGCTGAACTGCCACTCCCACCACGCACAAAACGCGAAAAGCAATAGAATTTTCAAAAATTGGAGGACGCTTAAGCTTCGCCTTCAAGAGTGAAACGCGACAGCGTTCCCGTCGACCCGCCAAAGGGTGTAAGACAATGCGCTACGGCGCAGCGATCACTTACGAGGCGCCCCGCATCGGACTTTGCACCCGCCAATCACGCGGTGAGCGTCGAGCAACGCAGCGTTCGGCGCGGCAACGAAACGTGCGCCTGAGCAAGCGGAACGAACCAAAGAACTCGGTGTCTGGGAGGGGGAAACGATCTACGCCAGCCAAACGTCGTGATCGGCGCAGGCAGAGAGATATATAGATTGGGATCTAAAGAAAGGAAGGACGCTTGATTCTGCAACCCGTGAGAGAGCACGGCGAAGCGTCGTCAGGGGAGAGGGAGTCGGGGCCGACCGCTGTCGTCGCCCCGTCGCCGTCATTTTAGCATCTTCATACCGCCGTCGTCGCGCCGTCGACGTCATTTGAGGATCTTCGTACCGCTGTCGTCGCACCGTCGTCGTCATTTTAGCATCTTCATGCCGCTGCCGTCGCACCGTCGTCGTCATTTGAGCATCTTCGTACCGCTGTCGTCACACTTTCGTCGTCATTTTAGCATCTTAATACCGCTGTCGTCGGGCCTGTCGCCGTCATTTTAGCAGCTTCATACCGCTGTCGCCACATCGTCGTCGTCGTTTTAGCATTTTCATACCGCTGTCGTCGCGCCGGCGCCGTCATTTTAGCATCTTCATACCGCTGTCGACGCACCGTCGTCGTCATTTTAGCATCTTAATACCGCTGTCGTCGCGCCTGTCGCCGTCATTTTAGCATCTTCATACCGCTGTCGTCACACTGTCGTCGTCATTTTAGCATTTTAATACCGCTTTCGTCGCGCCGTCGTCGTCATTTTAGCATCTTCATGCCGCCGTCGTCGCGCCGTCGACGTCATTTGAGGATCTTCGTACCGCTGTCGTCGCGCCGTCGTCGTCATTTTAGCATCTTCATGCCGCCGTCGTTGCGCCGTCGACGTCATTTGAGGATCTTCGTACCGCTGTCGTCGCGCCGTCGTCGTCATTTTAGCATCTTCATGCCGCTGCCGTCGCGCCGTCGACGTCATTTGAGGATCTTCGTACCGCTGTCGTCGCGCCGTCGTCGTCATTTTAGCATCTTCATGCCGCTGCCGTCGCCGTCATTTGAGCATCTTCGTGCCGCTGTCGTCGCGCCGTCGTCCCGCCATCGTCTTTGTACCATCGTCGTCATTACGTCGTAGTCCCTCTGTAATAATCGTTCGAGTGGCTTCACGCGTTACCGGTACGCTGCCGTCGTCATTTCATCTTAGTCATTCTGTCCTTGCAAATACAGTCGTGATCGTGCTGTTGTGACCATTGCTGCAATACGACAGCACTATGTATAAGGTAGCTAATCTTTCTCATTGAATCATTTTTGTGTTCATTCCCAGTGTCCATTTCGATGCCTATGTATGTTTTCGATGTTCTTTTCTGTAACCCTTTTACTGCCGCCTTTTACTGCGGGCTCCTGTCAAGCTGCCGTTTGTTCGTGCAGCTTTTACCTGCAGCCTCCTCCATCTTGCTTGATGGGAAATAAACATAATAATAATAATAATAATAATAATTATTATTATTATTATTATTATTATTATTATTATTATTATTATTATTATTATTATTATTATTGTCGTCATTCCAGTTCCATTATTCCATTGTTTTCCTGCAGTCGCTGTCCCGCTTTCGTCGTCATGCGTGGGATGCGCATATCCCTTCGAGAAGCTCAATTTAAAGGTTGAGTGAGCCACTTGACGGTCAAAATGTGCTTACCTTGGTTGCGTGCTCTTGCTGTACTTACAAGAGGTAGCTTCCAGACACTTCAGCGCCATTCTAGTGACAGTGACAAGAACTTTATTAGAGTGCCCTGAGGAACCCGATTGGGGGGAACCGAAAGCTCCCCGATCAAGTTGGTGGCTCCGCCCACGACGGGACAGGGAGGTGGTGACTCTCCGCGACGTCACGGGCCCTCTGGACGGCCTGTAGCTGGTTTGTGAAATCCGAGCTCTTCAGCAAGGCGTCCCACTTGGACTTGTTATGAAAGTCGGAGCCCGCGTTGTACGGGCACAGCCAGAGCATGTGGTCGAAGGAGCAGCAAGCGTGACCGCATTTGGAGCACGATTGCGGGAAGTCTCGGGGTGAGGTAGGATCTCGTCTGTAAAAGCCTGAAAGTAACAGCGTGAGCCCTGTTCAGTTTCGGGCTGGGGGGAGGGAATTTCCTCCTGCTATGTCTGTAATGTGACGTAATTTCATGAAAGGTCATAAGATTATCTTTGAAGGGGCAATCCTGCGAGAGAGCCGGACCGTTAGCTCGGGCGCGGTTCGTGAATTCACGCGCCAGGCAGTTGGCCCGCTCGTTAGGGTTGCAGCCAACTTGCTTAGTTACATCGTTCATGTGCGCCGGGAACCACGCTATGGTATGACCTCCAGTGTCTTCTCGCGTAGTAATACGAAAGGATCTGTTGATGATGTCGGCTGCGTGTTTACACACTAGAGCGGACGAGAAAGCCCTGACCGCCGTGCGCGAGTCGGAGAAAATGGTCGCCGGGCCTTTTGCGACTTGAAAAGCCAAGGCTATCGTGGTTTCCTCCGCCTCGTTCGCGTGTTTAGCGTAAATTGATGCGGCGCTGATAAGTGTACCGCGCGCGTCAGCGACCGTGATTGCAAACCTGTCTTCGCTGCCATATTTGGCGGTGTCGACGAAGAATGCATCTGCCCCGTAAGGATCCATTCGTCGAAGGATGGTTCTAGCCCGCGCTCTTCTGCGACCTTCGTTATATATTGGGTGGATGTTCCTCGGCACGGACTCAACCTTTATACCTTCACGGGCTAATTTACACAGGGGGTGTCTGTCGAGCGGTGCCTGTATAGGGAGTTGACCAGCTTCATCAAGAATTTTGATTCCCGGCTTAGTTGACGAAAGCCTGGAGATCTGTGCAATAAACTGTGCTTCAATTAATTCGTCTGTGGTATTGTGGATTCCGAGTTCAAGTAGTTTTACTGTGCTAGCGGATTGTGGAATACCGAGTATTCTTTTGATGCCGGACCTGATGAGCGTGTCGAGTTTGTTCTTTTCAATTTTGCTCCATTTGAGGTACGGTGCCGTGTAAGTAATGTGACTGATGAAGAAAGCTTGGAAGACCCTGAATAGGTTGTCCTCCTTGAGTCCCCCCTTTTGCTTGCGATTCTAGTTATGAGTCTTAAAATGTTGTTCGCCTGGGCACCCAGTTTGTTTAGAGCTTCTGCATTACAGCCTTTGGCGTTGATTAGAAGTCCTAAAATTTTGATGGAGTTCACCCTCGGAATGGGGTGCCCTTCTCGTGTTGTAATTTCGACTGGCAGCGTTTTCCGAGGCTCGAGGCTCCTAACGCCCTGCCTCGACTGTCTGTAGAGGAGGAGTTCGGATTTGGTCGGTGACAGCTTGAGACCCGTGCATGTAAGATATTCTTCCGTTACATCTATGGCCGCCTGGAGAGATTGCTCTAGATCGGCCAGAGGTCCCCCCGGGGACCAGATTGTGATATCGTCTGCATAGATTGCGTGGCCTATTTTTGGAAGTGCGGCCAGCCTTTCGGAGAGTTTATGCATGGCGATATTAAATAGCAGCGGGGATAGGACCGAGCCCTGAGGGGTTCCGCAGTTGCCCAGTTCGTAAGGACCACCCGAAATAGTTCCCAGTCGAAGGAACGCTTTCCTTTCCGATAGGAACGAGAGAGTAAAATTAAAGAATTTCCGCCCTAGGTTGAGATTGGAAATTTCGGTCAAGATGTGTTCGTGAGCCACCTTATCAAAGGCCTTAGCGAGGTCGAGTGCAATGATACCTCGTACGTCCCGCGTCTCGTTATCAAATATAGATCTTTTCAGGAGGAGCATTGCGTCCTGTGTGGAGAGTCCCTTTCTAAAACCTATTAGATTATGCCTAAATAGTTCGTGGTTTTCTACGTGTTCGACGATTCGATTGTGTACTGCATATTCTGCCACTTTGCAAATGCACGATCTTAGAGAGATGGGACGCAGGTTATTTATGTGCGGAGGTTTCCCCGGTTTGGGGATGAGCACCACCTTGGCGGTGCGCCACTCCGACGGGACCTGCCCCGAGCTCCACACCTCGTTTATCTCTGCCGTTAGGATTTCGATGGCCTTGTCGTCCAGGTTCCGGAGGAGCTTGTTGGTGACCCCGTCTGGCCCTGGGGCCGATCTTCCATTTAGGTTGAAGAGTACGTTTCTGATTTCTGAAATCGTAAAAGGTTCGTCTAATTCTGCCCTGCCTAGCCCCGTGTAAACCGCTCTCGCGCTTATGCCTTGCGAATCTCCTTCCTTGACGGGTAGGTAAGTTCGCGCCAGGTCGTTGACAATTACATCGTTTGTGAGGCCCGAGGTGACCTGCTTATGTATGAGCCTATCGACGGCGAGATTTAGCGCATTCCGGGACTGTTTGTCGTTTAGGAGGCTTTCAAGCAGATTCCACTTACTACCTCTTCTCATGCAACCGTCCGTTTCGTTGCACGTTTCGTCCCACTGTTGCAGGGCCAGTTGCTTGGAATAGCACTCTATTTCCTTGTTTAGTGACGTTAGTTTTGCTCGCAGTCGGCGATTTAATTTCTGTATTTTCCACCTCTCCCTAAGAGCGTGTTTAGCCTCCAGGAGATGCGCTAGCCGCGAGTCCATTTTGGGGACTTCAAGTTCTGTGCTAATTTCTTTGGTTGCGTATTTGACGGCCTGTTTAACATTGGTAATTAGTTCTTTGTAGGATTCGCTTGAGGGGGCCGTTTCGGCTCGAATTTTCCGGAAAAGATCCCAATCGACGTATTCGTATTTGACCGGAGCTTTGGGTTTGACTTGCACCGCGATATCGAGAACGTAGTGGTCACTACCCAAGTCCTCTTGGAGATTATCCCACGTGCCCTCGATATTTCGGAAGAATGTGAGGTCTGGCGCTGTGTCTCGACTGACCGAATTACCCCTTCTAGTGGGAAACCTAGGATCTGTAACAAGTGTGAGGTTAAAATAGGCTGCACATCCGGCTAAGTTAGTGCCCTTCTTGCTGTTAAACCCGTATCCCCATTCCGTGTTCGGAGTGCTGAAGTCCCCCGCAATTAAGAGGGGCGCGTCTCTGGCTGCCCTGATTGCGGAATGGAATAGTGCATTAAAGTCCCTCTTCTTATCTGCAGGTGAACTGTAGACGTTAAGAATAAAGACATTCGCGTTGCTCGACCTACTGGGCACGAGCTCGATCAGTTGTGCTTCTAGTCCGCTACAATATTTTGGAACGGTGTGCTCCATAAAAGAGACGCTCTTTTTAACTAAGGCGGCGATGCCTCTCCCCGTTTCGCCTTTGTACGCTACTGCACGATACCCCGACAGAGTAATCTCCTTCTCCGCAAGCGTCTCCTGCAGTAAAATGACTTGTGGCTTGTCTGTCACCGATCTGACGAGCTGACCTAACGGAGCCTTGCGCCTCTGGAAGCTAGCGCAGTTCCACTGCCAAATTTTAACGGTATTGTTATTTGTGATAGCCATCTTGTTTACTGTGAAATTTTAGAAACCTTTGGCGCCCCCGTCGGGATTTGATCCGGTCGGGAGCGGTTCAGTATGTGTTGTTTGTCTACTTTTGGGCTGAGCACTAGGTCTTTCTAATAGCGTTACTCTCGACTCTATTGCGGAGAGCATTTCCATAATCCTACTCAGGGTCTTTTCCAGTTTACCCTCGTTTTTGACGGGGGAAGCCGAGGTGGCGGACGGGGTCTCGTTGACCTCGGTTATGTCGCCCTCTTCTTTCTCCTCTGTGTCGCTAAAAGGTTCCGGGCTGGGCGCCTTGCGTTTCGACTGCCCGGCTAACGGGCCTGGGTTACTGTTGCTAACCTCATGCCGGTTTATAAGTTTTCCTTTCATGCTGTTAAAGGATTCCTTAAGCTCTGCGAGCTCGCGTCTAAGTTCCCTATTTTCCGCTTCGAGCGCTTGGATACGGGGATCGATCCTATGCTCTGGCTGTGCCTCACCTGTCGTTTCTTTGCTTGATGCGTTCTTCTTCCCAGGCAGCTGCGTCGCTCCCTTGACCTTGTCGGCCCACTTTGCCCGCTTGACGGACTGGGAGCGAGACCGGGATCTCGACCTGGAGGAGCCTTGCCTCGGTTTGGGTTCTCTCCTTCTCGAGCGTGAGCGCCCTCCGGATTGAGATCGGGTACCTAGGATGGAACCGCTCCGCGCAGCTGGTGCAGCCAGCGAGATGTCGCCAATTGCATCGGTGACGTCAGATTCTTCGTCCAGTTGTGCCTTCCTTGCTCTTTGTCGGCGTCTTCGGCGTCGGCGTCGTACGATGTATGGGATTTGATAGCGCTTTTTGCACTTTCGGTCCCCAGTAACGTGGGGCCCGCCGCACGCCTCGCACTTGGGGGTGCATTGATGTTCTTCTTCGTTGTCCGATTTTGCTTTTCCGCAACCGCGACATATACTTTTCTCTTCCTCGCTGCTGATGCAAACGTCGGCACGGTGGCCTACGTGGCCGCAAGCATGGCAAACGTCGACTTGGCGTCGGTATAAAGAACATGGCAACAATGCCGTGCCGCAGATCACGTGGTTGGGCACACGCATGCCTCTGAATAAAATCACGACTACGTGCGAGTCCTTGATTCGTCTGGCTTCTAGTGCCGTGGGATTTCTTTCATTCACAATCATGTTTCTAAGCGTGCCTTCATCGTGACAGGGGACGATGTGCCTTATGACGCCTTTGCACGTATATTCGGGGGCGGCGACGTACGCCGAGACTTCGTAGGCGCCGTACTTGGTATGGATTTTATTTAGTCTCGCATAGGCCCTCGCATTAGAGGCGTGCGGAGTGGCGATGATTAAAATATTCTGTACCTTGTTTGGGCACACGGTGTCTTCCTTCGTTTGATACTCAGGCCGGGCCGCCGCCATGGCCAAGGCTTGAGCGAGCAGTACTACGTCGGCTTTTGATACGTCGAGGCCTCCCTTGGGGCACACGATAACCTTGATCTGTTCCTCCGGGAGCTTCGGAAGTCGCGAAGCTGCCGTTACTTGCGACAATAGACTTTTAGCCGGTCCCTTGGCAGTGCGTAGCCAGCCGTCCTGTTCACGGTACCACGTTGGCCATCTCGTAATGGCGGCCTCTTCGTCTCCTGCTTTTTACGGTTGCTGAGGGCAGTGATCCACCCCGCACCGTTGAGATCTTCCTGGGTTACGTCCATACCTTCCACAGTTACGATTTCGGGCATGGCGTCGCTTTCGATGAACGCACGTGGCGTCGCTTTCGATGAACGCACGTGTCGTCGCTTCAGTCGAGCACTGAGACGGGAAAGCGCAAGCGTGGGACTGCCTCTACAGGCAGGCCTGCCTGCACCGCCACGCCGAGAGCAGGCTGTGCCCGTTAGGGTTAGCTCCCTCGCCGGCGTGATTGTAGAGCAAAAGCCTCAGAATATGACGAAAAGTTCACCCACCGATAAAACTCTGGCATCGGCGGATTCCTTGAAACTGGGCGGTTCCGATGAGGTATATATATCCAGGCTTCTTCTTGGAAAGACGCCCAAAAATATTTAAGAACGCGGGAGCCGACGTGGATACGTCTGCACTGCTCGGCACCTCTTCTTCTTCACCCGCCATCTTCACCTGCCTCACTAGCGACGTGCGCTGCGCAATGAAAGGGTGACACGCCATTCGAGTGTCACCCTTTCATTGCGCAGCGCACGTCACTAGTGAGGCACTATCGTCTGCTTGGCCTGCGTCACACGACAAATATTTGTACCCCGCTGGCTGTGCGTCTCGACGCGATCAGGTGCATCGCGCGCTCTTTAGGTTCCTAATAGAAACTAACTTAGGTTCACATTTGTAGCTATTTACATTTTTCAAATGATAATACATCAGATGCTACTATATTTTAAACTTATGTAGTAACAGGACCTGAAGTGACCGGCCCTACTATGTGCGACATGTGCTGTGAGTGAAATCTGTTATGTGTGTTCTACTTTATTCTTTTAGATTTGTCATCTTCCACTCTCTTTCCTCCTTCCTCCCTTTCTTGTCTTCCATATCTGTGTTTCTGTCTCCTCCTTTCTGAACAGTAGGCAGGCAATGCGCCTCTTCCTGGGGCAGTTGCCAGCCCGCTCCTCGCTTTCCCTTTCTTGCCATGCGCATATATGTTTTGAAAGCAAATATCAATAATAATAATAATATAAGTGGTCGCTAAACAAGAGCAGACTTCTTCACAAAAACAAAGCATCGCTTGAACCGACACGGACAATGAGTTGGATCCGTAGTTTGTTGCGAATGCTATTATGCGGACACTCCAGAATAATTTTAATTTTAAGGCGCTTATATAAAGGCATTCCTAATAGCATGCGTACGTTGAACGCCAGCGCTTTATCCGTCGTGCTGTGTCTTTCTTTCGTCCCGTGTAAGTTTAGCGCTAACCCTGCGGCCTTGAGTATTACTATACTTCAAGTATTCCAAGTCGAGAATGGTCCGAGAAGGTCCATCCCACTTTGGCAAGTGCGGCGCACCCAATGCATGACAACGGCCAGGGCCGGCAGCACTTCTGCTCGACTCGGTCCGCGTGCAGCCGAAAGGGCGAGTTCATCGATCGTGGCGGGGTTGTAAGGCTTCATCGCGTTGGGACAACAAGTACGTGGCTGCTACGGCTTGGAGAAAATTTTCTTCTTCTTTTTTTTTTAATAGAGAACCTCGCGCACACAGAATGATGACAGGCTTCTTACAAGTGTTCTGGGTGCGCCGATATATAGTCTGGCGCTTTAAAATATATAAACGAGAAGAGTCAGCGTGTTGTCTTCCCACCGCTGGCGGGTAATAGTGGCCACGCCTATATCTTCTTTTAAACGCAATGTCTTCGCCATCTTTCGTGACTTCGCCTGGCTCGATCGGTGACCTTGAGAGGCAATCGGCGTCGAAGTGCTACCGTCCAGGCACATAAACCAAAGTCATATCGAATTGTTGAGGCGTTAGTCGGCTCGACCGATTCTTCTAGTTGGTCAGCCGACAAAGTGAGTGATGGTAACTGAAAAGAACGAAGGGACGGAGATATGGCTGCCCAGACACAAGCAGGGCGTCCTGCTTGCGTCTGCAACGGTTTTTGGCACAGAACGAGACCGCCTTTTGTTACCTGGGAGTGCCGGACAGCGCCACCACTCGTAAGCGAACACGTGGGTTACACCGGCGGACAGTTGTCTATCCGCCCATTTTCATTTATATGTTTAATTTCTACATTTCAAATAAAAAGTAAACACGTAATTCTTTCTGTGATTTCCTTGTGTCACTGTCTGTTCCCTTTATGTGGTTGAGACTTGCGAAGACCCGGCACCTCGGCTCCCTTTCTTCTTGTTCATCACATAACGAGAGTCTCGTCTTCGGCTGCATTGATGCCTTCAGTTAGCATACGAGGGTTTGATGGCCAGTAGGCCTCTCCCAAATTCACGTACCACGCGACGCCTTGCGGCAGAAAGGGTGCGTGTTCTACCTCCGCCACCAAGGCCTTGAGTGGTGGCGCTGGCTAGCAATGCCAGGTCTAGCTTTAGTACGCGTAAATACCCAAGAAAGTGGACGGGAAAACTGCGCCGCCGTAGCTTCACTGATAAGAGCATCGCGCGCGTAATGCGAAAGCGTGGGTTCGTATCCCACCTACAGCCAGTTGCCCTTTCGGCCAATTTAATTTTCATATATATATATATATATATATATATATATATATATATATATATATATATATATAAAATCATTTATATATATATATAAATATATATATATATATATATATATATATATATATATATATATATATATATATATATATATATATGCGTGTGTTTGTGCGCTGCGAATTAAAGCAGGCCTAAACAGAGAAAGCGCGCCGCCGGATGATCGCGTTGCGCGGAAAGCAATCATTAAGGATCTCTCGTTTTCTGGCAGCGGGTGGCCCCAGGTAGCTGGGCGCATAGTTGCAGCGGCTCTGATTGGTCAGCGGCCACTCGTGACGTAACTGGAACCGTGTATCCGCGAGGGGTGTCTCTCGTGCTGCGAGCTTAATGAGCGCACGAAAAATTCCCAGCCAAAGCTCGGAAGGCCACCAGCCCACCGCGAAGCTGTTTTTGCTCTTCTCCGGGTGTGCATTGCAGATAAATTTGTTCTTTACTGAAGCATGTCGCGTTATCCCACACGCCACGCTGTCCTTTTCAATACTTTTCTCCCTGTGGAAAGTGGAAGAAAAAAAAAAGAATCCAACTTTGAGCGTGTCATTTACCGAGGCGAGCAATTTAAAATTATCGAACGACACTCGTGTGCAGGCCGCGGTTCGAGACGCTTCGTTAGCGATGTTTTCTCGCCCTAGGCGCGGTCGATCTCTCCGAGAACAACCTGTCGGGCAGAAAAATAATAATTCTTGTTGTTCCATTTTCTCGCTCCTTTTTATTTTGTTGTTTTCTGCCTAATTGCTTCCCTCGAGCATTCTGCTTGCTCCGCCCTGGCACCATTGAGATGCAATACGCTGTGGACAAGAGGCTCTGCTTACATGCTGCAATATATCGCACCACTTGCTGTATTTTCAACTTTCCTACCATGCACTTGACGAATGACCGTGCACTCTCAAACATCCGCATTGTTCCTTTTCCTGGCCAGCTGCAGTAAAGCTGAGGCACCCGGTTCTGATTTATTTCGTTTATTCCTTTGTCTGCTTTTCGCATGGCAGAAGTGCGGTCTGTTGGTTGGTGAACAGTCGAGCCACGCGTCTTTGTGACGGTCGCCTTCGCACTCGGCCATCGGTCGCGGTGCTCATCTCGAGCGGACCAAGGGCCGCGCGCTGAGTCCGCCGTTTGTCGACAGGCAGACATTGCCAATGCTTGGTATCTAACGGAAAAGAGTATAACATCCCGAATACTGTCCGAGAAGCCGCTGAAATAGCTTTCCGAAAGGCGTAGTCTACTGGACACGAAGCGTCCGTACGAAATGTCGGAGTCCCGCATTTTGGCGCAATTAAGCACAACATTCGACTCAAATTGTCCGTTTCTTGAACTGTGACGGCTTTCTCACTTTCAGCAGCAAACTTCCGCGCCATTTCCTCTCGTGAACGCTACCGAGCGCCGAGGTCTCGTCGGCGACGCGAGATGGCGAAAATGTTGACTCGCTCGTATGGTTGGCGTAACGGCGGCGTGGGAGAGAGCGAAGGACCGGCTACCGCGTGGCTCACCGCGTCTCACGCGCAGCCGGCGTTCTTCGCAATGGCGAGCCTCGATGGCCGTCGACGCTGCAGTCCTCGGCCACGAAACGTTCGGCAATGCAGTGCAAGACCCGCGATGGAACCTGCACGCCGTCGATACGGAGACCCCGCGTACTCTTAATTAAAGGCGCGGGGCTTTTGAGAGAGTTTCCACCACGAGTCCCCGCCTAATCCGGCGTTAACCGCGAATCGAAGGCTCCACGTGCCACCGACCACTTATTCTCAATCAATACGGAAAATTATTACGGAATTTTGGGAGCTGCCACCGCGAGTTCATTAAAGACGGCAACTCCAATGACTCACCAGGGAGCATGTCGCCCCCGCAAGTGCTTGCTCGCGAATCCCGCCCACATGCTTTCCGGTACGGGGACACTTTAAAGCGCATTCTTCATGGAAGCAGGCACCGGAACTTTTATCGAGGGAGACGTTCGGCAGCGCTAATAATCAGTGCGCGACGAGAAAATAAAATTCGGCGGAGACACTTAAGACTTTTTACACGTGGGAATGCGAAAGCGTTGTGCCGTTTGTACGCCTCGGAACGTCGTGACGCGCTCCATTCGTACGCCACTGATGTGGCGCCACGCGCCCATGACAACCGGAACAGGCGCCGTGGCATCCGGGAAGCGCGGCCGTCTCGCACTCCAAGGGCCCGGATGGGATTCCCACTGTGACCGAAGTATACCAATGCTTGTTTTAGTGATAAATTCTTATTTGACGTCACTCCGAGCATTTCTTGACATGTTATTACTCTATGCGCCGTCGGCCATTTTCGGTACCATCTTTCGGTCACGCCGACTACGACGGATTTTCGCGCAATGGGGCAACTAATGCTTTCGCATTAAAAAACAAAAAATAAAGCTGTCTGCTTAATCCGACTTTGTCAGCCGAATATTTCGTGCCAAAGATCATCTTATAACATACGCAGATTGAATAGTGTTATTTGAAAACATGATATTTAACATGGGAACAACAGTAGCTAATGTGTTGCTATAATCAGCAAAATTATTTTAACTTATCCCTTCTCTCCGCTAAGCGTGATCTATTCTTACAAAAATGCCCTATTCAGCTGCACCGAATCTGAGGGCGCGTCCATCAGAGGCGCGTCCGAGTGCCTCGTCACCCATGTGCACCACCTGCTCTAACGCGATAGCTTGAACGAGCCCGTGTCGCAAAAAATCGGACGTCGGCGTCCCACGTCGGCGGCCCCTGTCACACCTCACATCCGCAAAAAGAATTCTTAACCACGCCTACGCAACCACTTCTCTACCACCAAAGTTGCTCAAACCTTGTCTTTCATTCTATACAAAGTTATTCCTCAGAATTTCGAGAACGGCAGCCCACAAACAAACTTAATGGAACAAGACATCGACAGCACATATTCTTTACGTTAGCTCTTCTCAGAGTGAAATATTAAGAGTGCGAACAATAACAGGATATCGACCCACACAATAGGCCGCGTTTCTACCAGAAAGCTCGCCTTCGTGCAAGGCGTTCGCAGCCAGCGTTTCTCGGTAAACGTTACGGTTACTTAAGCTGCAGTTGCCGGAAAGTATGAAAAGCCGTAAGGGGTCTTGGAACCCTATCGCGTTCCACTCTTAAAGGCGAAGCTTAAGCACCCTCCAATTTTTTTTCCGTTGAAAGAGCCCTACAAAATGTTCTTGGCGACATAATTCTATATATTACACATGCTCCATGCACCAAGTTATAGATCTCACACTGAGCCCCCCTTTTCACCTTATATAAGCAACATTCAAACGGCCTTCGAGTTTTCAGCCTACAAAGCAAACCAATCTTCTCAGACTATAGTTAATGCAGGAACGACGGGCTCACGGCATCTGAAAGGCTTTTGAATTGTGCTTTGCTATTGCTTAATTCGTGACAACTCTAACCATCTACTTCGATTACTTTGGAGTTTATCCTAGCGCTCATTTTAGAGCATTTCGCTTATGTTTCTTTATCTTTCTTTTTTTTACATTGCATGTGGCTGTTTGTGCAATGTGTGTCTGCATTTGACAGTAATCTTTGCAAGTGAACATTTACGCTGTGCCCGGCACAAGATCTTCTGCTGATATTTCTTATTTTTGTCACTTCTGCCCACTTTATCGCAGAAGCCCCTTCGGCTTGAAAACTAGGACAGGATTGAATACCTGAGTGCGTAGAATGCTTTTGCGTCCATCTAAAAAGGAAAAGAAAAAAAAAACATTATTTTATAAAGTGCGTATTCACAGCTTACCTGTTGGAACTTAGCTATGTTCGAGAGACACTTTCGTGTTCTTCGTTCATTGTAGTCGGGGTGACGCTCCCGAAATCGCTGAGCATTGTTTTGTAAGCTGCAAAGATGCTGTGTTGTTTCGTGGTATATTTCAATGAACTCTTAAAGCTATAGATGGATTAGACTAAACTGTTTCATGTTGAGGGTACAACACTGTGGAAGCAAAGCCAGAACTTCGGTAATCAAAATAACTACTCGCGTTTCGTGGTCATACAAGGAGGCGGTCTTCACCGACGCAGCCCGTTGTCGAGATAAAGAGTTTCGTGGCGGCAGCGACTGTCCACCGAGGCAAGCACCTCACGAGCGTCACCGTGAGCACGGCACATGCCGAAGCGGCAGAGGACGCGGTCGTAGTACTGGCCCTCACACAAACCAATGCGGCATACGTGATCTGCGATTCGCAAACGGCAATTCGCAATTTTGCAAATGGGCGCATCTCGCAAGAGGCGTATCAAATACTTCAGCTACATCCTATACACAAGGGATAGGCCGACTTTGATAACCGAAGGCACTTGCTATAGATCCCGGCACACATTGGATTGGACGCCCCGAACGAAGCGGCTCGCCGCGTTGCTCGAGGCCTCACTCACCGAGCATCATCGGAGGAAGAGCCCCCGCGGGGTACTAAACATCTGGGCGTGGGAGGACCGCATGACCAGGTTCCACGACATCACGACACACTACCAGTTACAAAGACGCGTACACCCATTCCTTCACGTTAGGTTAGACAGGACGCAAGCAGTACACTTCAGACAATTACAAACGAATTCTTGCACAAACCCCAGACCCATGCACGCCATGCATCCAGACGTCTACACTACGAACACATCATGTGGCGAGGTTGCCACACTTAATCACATGTTATGGGAGCGTCAGCACTTAAACAAGTCGGCCATCGCCGACCCCTCCGTCTCTTCCACCGCCAGCCTCCGCCCGCGCTGGAAGACCGCACTGCTCAGCTCGAACCTGACAGCCCAACTCTGGGCCGTCCAACGAGCCGAGGAAGCCGCTTCGAGACAAGGTCTCGGAACCCCGTCCACGGCGGGTGCCCAGACCCACTAAAAAGACGCCGGACTCGAATAGCATTGACTTGAAAATAAAGTTTACGCTGTCGTGGTCAAATATCGCGGTCGTACATGAGAGGGGCCGCGACAGGCTACAAATGACAGACCTGAAAAGAAGCACAACGAAACGCAAAAGAAACTAAAACTACGTAATGACAGCTGTATAACACAGCTTGTTAATTTTTAAGGTAAAAAAAGATATTTTTCATTTGTTACACAGTCTAAATGCAGAGCGATTTCACGCTATTGCTGGTAAAAAAAAAACATTAAGCTATTTCTCGGTGCGAACGCAGCTATGACAAGCAGTCTTGCTAGCTTGCCCAGCGTTGCACTAACGTGTATAAAAGGGAGCGCCGTTGTGACACTACTGAGGCGCTATTGCTCTCGGGAATGTTGCTGAAGACGCGCATGTCAGGGCCGGGGTGCTTCCTGCGGCACAGGCTGCGATGGTGACACGTGCAGAATGTTGTGCGCCCATTTCCTCCTGGCTGCTAATCGATCTTACTATTTAAGTTGCCTTTCTCCCAGACATCGCTTGCTAAGTCACCTCGCCGAGTTTCCTCTCTCCAAGCGACCTTCAGAGTCGCCATCAAGAAACTGCCTGCGGCCAGCGGCAGTTGCAGAGCGCCGCGTATAGGGGGGCGCACCCTGAGCCATCGCAGCCCGCTTGCTTTTCTGGCAGTTTGCGGCGGTCGCACACCGCGCGGCGGAGTGGCTGGCTCCAAAGCAACGCCGCAAGACTCTGCGCACGCGTGAAACAACAGCCGTGCCAGCTCCAAATGGCCTTCGTGTCTTTGGAGAGACGCACCCGTGACGGCAGTAGTAGTTCTCAGACCGTAAATGTCCCGCGCAAGTGCGACGGAAACGTAACATTCATTTTAGAAACTACGAATCCAGAAAGAAAAGTACAACAGCGACTTGTAGAGGTGCATTTGACACGATAACACGCACTGTTTCGAATTATTGCTAGGATACACGCACACTCCAGGCGCATTTCCGCCGTCGGCGTCACCGTGTGGTTCCGTATAAAGCCCAAAGCCCAAGCGCGATAACATCACTGCCGCGTGTTGTAGGTGCGAGCCACGGAGGAAGGAAAAAATTAGGAGAAAAGTGTGGAGCAATTGACGAGTATTTTCTGTTTTGTTTTGCTTTATTTTTTTCTTCCTTTCGCTGTAGCGGCCATGTTCACGGGCCAGAATGGCGGCTTTGTTGCGTTCGCTCGCACGTGTTGCTCCATGGGATTAGTAACGTGGCAAAGGCGTCGCGTGTGCTGGATTGCGTTGGTCTCCATATTTTGTACCGCTGTGTTACCTAGATTATGCTCGTAGAGCTGTCGTTGTGGTAAGGTGGGACTGAAACAAGTAAGAAGCGTGAAACGTGCGCACATGCAACGCCGTACACCATGCCACGGACGAAGGACGACGTGGGGATATTTTTCCCCTCTTCGATGGGTTCGCGCTGACGCGTCATCACAGACTGAAACCACTGTGCTTCAGATCAGGTACGATAAACACCTTGCACGTCACGGACAGCTGTGCAGTCTTCCTGCTTTTGACCACGGACGATGCATTTGTGGCCCGTAAAACAGCCACGTGGAAGGACGGAAATGAAGCGCCTGCTGTGAGTAATAAAGGGACTGCAGCAATCTGATCTGTGTGCTCGAGAGCCGCAGGGAACTGAAGGTTGGCGGACGCGGTGCAAGAGTGAACGAGGCTCGGCAGAAAAACTGCACATACGTAAGCCCGTTCAACGCGCTGGCCGCACGCGCTTCCTGTTCGGCACCGCAGAACCTTGTTTCCGTGTCACTCACCGTGATAACAGCTCGGGCGACAGTACGCGTCACGACGTTCCCCTCTGCTGCGCTGTTCGTCGATGCGCTGTGGCTCGTCGCACCTGCGCTAGCCGCCCGAAAGATGTCGGTGTAAAGTAAAGCGATTCCGTTGAAGCCACGGCCAGCACACATGCTTGTTCTCATCAACTGCAGATGGGCTTGCAATAGGTTGTATCGCGATTGAATATACCGCGATTGGACCGTTGGTCTGATCACTGCGGCCCGCAGCCCGGCGTGGTTGCGTCTGTGGTACCGCGCCGCAGGCGAGAAATGTAAACGAGAGAGGATAATCTCGCCCGACACGAACGCGGAGTAACGCCGACTTCCGGCGTCACTTTAGCTTCACATAGAGGGCGCTATTCTGGACATTCCGCCATTTTCTTCGGTGCGTGACGTAGGCGCGACGCAAACAAAATGGCGCTGGTGGCCCAGTTTTGCTTACGTAACGTGACGCCAACTTGACGTTTCGCCTAAGAAACTGAAATGAAGGCACTGAATGCAGCGTTATCAGTAAAGCAAGACAGTTTTCCTCCGCAGTAAAAATAAAGCAGCTATCTCAATGCATATGATTAGTCCGTCGAAAACGCTTCTCGCTTCCGTCGTCTGCTGCGTACAAGCCGTCGTCTGCTTCAATAGCTAGGATGCGTGTCCCCGGAAAATGGAATGTGTCATCGCATGTTGGCGCCAACGCGCTTGTTTTCTTGCTTGAGACAACATACGCGACCTACCAGTAGTGATGCGCGCACGTTCTAGGCCACGTTATCGCTATTTCGTGAAACGCAAGTGACTCAGCCTGACTCGGCTGGCTGAGAAACGGCCGAATATCACCGATAGCGTTGCGCGCGCCGTAGATATCCACTAGCGCGACGCAAGCGCCGGCGCTGCCATCTCTTGTTCATTTCGCTGGTGCGGGAGGAAACTTCAAGGCGCCGCCTTGCGTACATTTCTTTTTATAAATTAGAAAGAGGCCGTTGTCATAACTTTTGATTCTGCGAAAAGGCATTAATCTTGATTACAATACAAATGTAGTATTGTGAAAAGCCGACAACATTTCCGAAAGTTTGCTATGTTCAACCAATCTTATTTCGTATAAACTCGTTCTTTTAAAAAATGATGGCCCCAAGCACAAATGCCAACACTAACCGAGAGCGATGCAAATACTATGACCACGCGTTATGAACAAAATATTTTCGTGGCGCCAAACGGCGGGGAAAATGTGGCGATACGCATTCCTCTCGGCTGTCATTGCATATGGCTGCTCATTAGCATAATTCGCGCGGCTCGTCGCAACAAAAATTATGGCGGAAAATCTCAGCAATGGCGGCCCAGCGCAACGTCACGCATCGTCAAAATGACGTTTACGAAACAGCCCTTCCTGTGACGCTCCTCACGAGATATTCCTTCAGCCTATCAGCAAGCTGGCATGGCGCATGTCTTGGATCGCCAGCACATATTCGCGCAACTGCAGATGCATTGCACTGGCTTCTGCACGCTACCACTCACATTCTTTTTGAAGCGCTAACATCACAATATATCCGCCAAGGACCAAAAAATGTATTAGTCCATAAAATTTGCAGCTCCACGTCACGTTTCGTCATCTTGATGAAAACGCAAAATGACATTTCGGAAAACTTCCGTTTCCCGGCACAAATTTCAAGGCTCGTGAGCTCGCCACAGGCAATCAGAGAGTCAACATGGCGGATAATGGCGGCCGTGCAGCCGCCATGCGTGTCGAGAATAGCACCCAGAGTCAAGCTTTCCTTCTTGCATGGCGTGAGCGAAAGCTTGCGAGGGTGAGATGCGTCTCCTCGCGCGCGCACTTCGCGATGTGCGGGCGCTGCGGCGGTGGCTGAGCGCCCGTGTCGCCTATTTCAGTTTCCTCGAAGGACACGCGAGAGCTGTGCCGCCTTTTGCGAGAGAGAAATTCGGAGACACTGACACTGTTCGCGCCCATCCCGTGGGCGCTGTCGTCTTTGATCCCGTGGTGATGCGTCCATTGCTTCCCTCAACTATCTCCGTTGCCTCCGCGATTACAATCGGTGTTTATGACGCCTGTGCGGCTTAGTAAACCTCTGTTTCGGGAGATATCGCAGACGGCGACTGGGTAGACGACACGAAGCTCTAGCCACAGTTTCAGAGAAAATGCAAAAACGCTTTGAAAGCTGATTAAGCTATGTCAAAACGGCGCGAGCAGCGTATATGGTGCTTGTTTGAAAAGAGAGGCTAAATGTGTACTGCAAGCTACCCAAACTTTCCGCTCATGAATTGAATCAGAATTAGTGTGTTTTGCTCTTCGCCCTTTATTTAGGAAATATTTTGAAGCAGCGGCTTGTCACATTTCTGACTCACTAAACTTCCTTGGTGCCGTCACTATCTGATTATTTTGGCTTAATCGCTCGCGGTTGTGCTCAGTTCCGACAGATTTGTTCTTGCTGTGTGCAAAGCTTAAAACGTAGCCTTTTTGTACATTGTAATACTTTGTAGCAAAGATGTATTATCGCTAGTAACTAGCTTACTCTTGTGGACCTTCACGAAGCACTCAGCTTCAACCATTCGTGCGCTAACGTAGTAGTCTGTCATTTATTGAGCGTTTATGGTGCGCATATACTCAAGTGTGTGCCCATTCACTTATTGACACGTTGGCGATAGAGTGGGCGTAAGACTCCGTGCCAATTGAAGTAGATGTGTGTAGATACTGCGCGCGAAACGTACTATGATAGGAAGAGGCGCTACTCCCTTTGTCGTTGTTTAACCAGTGGTACCCACTCTTGCCGACGTTCCGGGGCTGAAGAACTTTGAAGTTTAGCGATACAACGCTGGCGGATGAGCAAATTTCTGTATCCTCGAAGAAAGCCGTACACCTCCAAATGCCGGTAGCACATACGGGCAGTTGCAGTAACGGTCCGCGAACTTGGCTACCCAGATGCATTTAATCCCTTGATATGCCAGAACCTATTTTTGCTGTCAACTATTGCACACGTCTTCTAACCACGCGATTCAATCGAGCGTGAATGGGGCGCAGTGTGTTAGCGAATACTCAGTTGCACTTCCGACAGCTGATCGCACAGAAGCAACGTGGGAGCGGGTTTCGTATTCATGCGCTGTCGCCGAGGCAACGTGCGGCGCGCAGCCGAAAGCGCCATCTCGTTTCCATAGAAGAAACTGCTGCGCGAAAACGGTCGAACACGGAGGAGTACGCACTTTGCTCCGTTCGTCTCTATCCGATGGCAATGCACACTACGCGAGAGCCGGCCGTTAACTTCCGTTCAAACGAGATCAAAGTGGCCGATAAAGTTCGTAACGGGGACGCATACAAAACAATATTTTCGCATTAACAATCGGTCGTTATTCATTGGGGTGCGGCCTCTAAAGCGCCATCCACCGCAGGCCCCAACCCATACGCTTTTCACTCTGCTTGGCAGGAACCCTCCCTGTCAGGCCCGGTGGTGAAGCATAGGTAAAAAAAAAAAAATACTGCTTAAGGGAAATGGGGAAATAGGTAGTAATGCAGATTAAAAAAGAACAAGTAAGCAAAATGTTCTAACGCGCATTCGAACGACTGACCTCGCAATCACGAGCGTGGTGCTGTGACCCACGAGAAACTTCTTTTTTTCTTACGTGGTATTTATTCCGTCACGTGTGTACGAACGCATTATACGCGAGAAGCGTGTAAGCACTAGCCAACACATCTCGTATTCATGGCCTTGAAACGACCTATAAATCACGCTGTGCGCACCAGGCACCAACCAAAACTACAAGTAGTTTTCAGCTTGACAGAGTAGGAACGACAAGCAACTTATCGAGAGGTGGTACCAGTCTAGTTCTGTTAAGTTCTGTTACACGTCCTTCAAGTGACGCGCTGAAATTTCGACGACACCATGGATTCAGCCTTTTGGTCCAACACGCGTGTCTTCCACAAGGCACGTGGTCCAATTGGGAAGCGCACACATCAAGTATCAGATAGCATGCTGACTCAAAATGAAGTCTTCCTTAAGAGGAAGCTTCAGCTCGGGTGCTCCTATATAGATGCATGTAAAAGGAGAATTCGTTTTTCTCGGCAACCACTGCACCAAATTCGGCGAGGTTTGTTGCATTTAAAAGAAAAACTTAAAATCTAGTGAATGCTGATTCCGTATTTTCTATATATATATCGTAAATATTTTATTAAGAAGTGGCAAAAATCGAACACTTTCAGAAAACGAAAATTTACAACTCTAACTCAGCAATGAAAAATGATATCACAATTATGTTAATTGCATCTAAAGCGCACAAAATTGATATTGTTACGAAGAGTTGCGAAGAAATGGTTTTATTTAGAGGCTATGGATGATGATCGTAGCGTGATCGTAGCGCAATCCGGCCTCTCAAACTCTTCGTTCCCTTCGTCTTCTCTTCTATATTCTTGTCCGCGCCTTTCGTATCCGTTACATTTCCCCGCAAGCAGACGAAGCCCGTGGGGCGAGTCAGGATGGACAAGCAGGGTAAAAAGGCTTCAGGCGAGCAATATGAGTCAGCTGAGTTCTGCTTGATCGCCGACCATTGCACAGGAGGCGAGCTATGACGTAAGTGAGTTCGCTCAGGCGGTCCACGACTACAAATGGGCCTGAACATTGTGACAAGAACTTTTGGCACAATCCACGCTTGCGTTGCGGTGTCCAAAGAAGAACCAAGGTACCTTTTTCCAACGATACTTGTACGTGACAGTCGTCGTATCGCTCTTTCGAACGACTGTGTGAGGCCAGAGTACGAAGACGAGCAATTCGACGGGCTTCTTCGGCGAGACACGAAGTCTTCGATACAGAATCGTCACTGTGCAGTACGAAGGGTAAGAAAGTGTCCAGAGGGCTTCGCGGTAACCTTGCATACAGGAGATGAAATGGGCTATAGTTCGTGGTTTCGTGTTTCGCCGTGTTGTATGCGTAAGTGATGAATGGAAGCACGTCGTCCCAATTCTTATGATTGGAGGAGACGTACATGGCAAGCATGTTGGTCAGCGTTCTGTTCGTCCTTTCAACAAGGCCATTGGTCTGTGGATGATACGGCGTGGAATGACGGAACTGTGAAGTGCACAAACGAACTGCATTGCATCAGCATCAGCAGTAATTGATCAGCAGTGAATTGCATCAGCAGTAAACTGGCGACCACGGTCGCTGATGATGACACGTGGTGGGCCATGACGAAGGACCACAGAACGCAGCAGGAAGACCGCCACGCAAGCAGCAGTAGAAGACGGTATGGCTGCAGTTTCTGCATACCGTGTAAGATGGTCTACGCAGACAATTATCCAACGGTTCTTGTTGTTAGATAACGGGAATTTACCAAAACGGTCAATGGCTACTTGCTCGAACGGCGTACTGGGCGGTGTCAATGGCCGAAGGGGACCCGGGACTGCGGTGGTCGGTCGCTTGTGACGTTGGCACGTTTCGCAACTAGCGACATAACGTTTGCTTGTTTCGGGCCAGTAAAAGCGCTCCTAGGTGCGGCGCAACGTTCGTACGAAGCCGAAATGGCCGGATGTCACATCGTCATGCATGGCGTGTAGAACGTCCGAGCGGAGACTCTCGGGGACAACAAGCAAAAAACGCGCTCCATGCCCGGAGTAATTAGTTTTGTAGAGCAATTTATCACGGTCAGTAAAGCGACCGCTGCCTTTAGAAGGACGGGCGGTGACAAAAAGCGGATTGAGGGTAACATCATTCCGTTGTTCGCGCTGAAAGTCTGTCGCGTCAGGGAACGTAGAAGTAACCGCAGCGAGACAGTCGTCGAAATTATCAGCATCGCAGTCGGTAGTCGCAAGAGGAATCCGAGAGAGGCAGTCTGCGTCAGCGTGACGACGGCCACTCTTGTACGATACCACTAAGTCGTATTCCTGGAGGCGCAGCGCCCAACGTGCGAGGCGACCAGAGGGATTACGCAAACCGACCAGCCAGCATAAAGAATGATGGTCGGTGATAATCTTGAATGGTCTACCGTAAAGATAACACCGAAACTTTTGTATAGCGAAAACGGCTGCCAGGTATTCCTGTTCCGTAACCGTATAATTGCTTTCAGATTTGCTCAGGCAACGGCTAGCATATACGACATGTTCTGCGCCACTGTAACGTTGTACAAGCACCACTCCTATCCCGATTCCACTAGCATCAGTGTGAACTTCAGTCGGGCTAGATGGATCGAAGTGACGCAAGAGAGGTGCTGACGTTAGTATAAACTTCAGTTTGCATCACACTCTGGTGTCCAATTGAGGGATGCATTTTGTCGCAACATACTTGTCAATGGGTAAACGATGTCGGCAAACCGGGGAACAAAACGACGAAAATACGAACATAGGCCAATGAATGAGCGGAGTTCTCTTGCTGACTGCGGTGGTTTGAAGGGGCTCACCGCTTCAATATTACGAGGATCGGGTCTGACGCCATCCTTGTCGACTAAGTGTCCCAGGACCAGTGTTTGACGTAAGCCAAACCGACACTTTCTTGAGTTTAGAACCAGTCCAGCTTTTTCAATGCAGTCGAGAACGAGGCTGAGGTGTTCTTTATGTTCTTCAAACGTGCGGCCAAAGATTACAACATCATCGAGGTAACACATGCATATCTCCCACTTTAGACCACGTAGTACTGTGTCCATGAATCTTTCAAAGGTGGCAGGAGCATTGCAAAGGCCAAAAGGCATAACATTAAATTCGAATAGGCCATCTGGAGTCACGAAAGCGGTCTTTTCCTTGTCGGCAGGGTCCATAGGTATTTGCCAATACCCCGATCGCAAATCAAGTGTTGAGAAGTAAGAAGCAGCGTGTAGGCAATCAATGACGTCATTGATTCGGGGTAGTGGATATACATCCTTCTTCGTCACTGCGTTTAGATGTCTGTAGTCCACGCAGAATCTCCAGGAGCCATCTTTTTTTCGCACCAGGATTACTGGGGCTGCCCATGGACTAGACGACTCTTGAACGACACCTTTGTTCATCATCTCCTTGACTTGCTCTGCAATAACTTTGCGCTCGGACGATGACACTCGGTAGGGCTTCCGGTGGATGGGGTGTGCTGAGCCGGTATCTATCCTGTGACGAGCGCGGGACGACGGTAAACGAAGGGGTGCATCTCCATGCGTGAAGTCGAATGCAGCCTCATGTCTGGCAAGGACCTGTACCAGTGCTTGCCATTCCGATGTGCCGAGAGCCTTGCTGATCATGCCGAGCATTAGCTCTTCAGAATGGCGATTATCACAAGGAGAGCAAGCTGTAGAAACGTCCGTAGTTAGTGCCGCTATTGAGCTACGTGCGGCTTTATCGAAGAGAGCGATTTTCATACCGCGAGGAAGGACAACCGGCGTGGCGGAACAGTTCAGCGCCCACAATGTGGCGACTCCTTTCGTCATGCACACGACAGAGCAGGGCACAAGTATATCTTTTTTAGCCCAGTTTATGCGGAGAGGCCTAACTACAAGGTCAACACAATCAGCATCAACAGTAGTTGCAGAAACACGAACGGGCGTCAGGCACCACGATGGTGCAATCACTTCATCAAGAATACTGAGAGTGTCTGTGTCCCTGTCTTCACCACCCGAGCTTTGTTCAGAATGTGCTGATATAAATAACTTGTTCAATGATATTTCGCCACAACCACAGTCCACGGAAACGCCGCACTGTTCAAGAAAATCGATACCAAGAATAACATCGTGCGAACAACGAGAAAGAACAAGGAATTCCGACACAAACACTTTCCCAGCCAACAAAACACTCACAGCACAAACACCAAGGGGTTGAAGCCACTCGCCGCCTACTCCACGAAAGCTAATACCGTCGTTCCAAGAAAGCATAACTTTGTGGCCTAGACGGTTTTTGAAAGCGAGGCTCATCACAGACTCAGTCGCCCCAGTATCAACTAACGCCATGGTCGGTATTCCGTTAATCGAGACATTCACTTTGTTTTTGGACATCACAACAGGCGGGGGTTTTTCTTGCAAACACCGTCCGGCGACCACACCTCCATTGGCCGCGGATGCTAGTTTCCCGGCGGCGGTGAGGAAGAACGGCGCCGAGGGGACGAAGAGCGACGGGGGCGGTTATTTGGTGGCGTCAAACTCCGCTCAGATGCTGGCGAATCGCTGCGTCTGGTCGCATGTGAGAAGTGGTCCATTGGAAGCAAATCGGTCGTCCGCAAGTCATATAAAGTACGGGTTCTGGGTGGCGAGAACATCGGTGGTGTCCTTCGTGATTGACGGCCTTGGCGACAATACCGAGCTATATGGCCTGTGGAACCGCAGTTGTAGCACATGGGAGGGTCGCGGTTTACAGCATCTTCCTCGAAACGAATGCTAGGCTGCTGCAGGCGACGAGAAAGTTCGTTGTCATGTGGATAACGTGTCTCTGCTGCTCGCTGAAATCCGTTACGTCGTTCATAAGTCACGTCGTGGTAGTGGGGTCGGTGCTGCTGTTGTCGCGGCCTGACAGAAGTCACAGGGCCTCGGGGGTAAAAACGCGGCTGCTCTTGTTGTGGTCGAGCGTCGTAAGTAGGGCCTCTGTCGTAGAGACGTGGCTGCTGTCGGGGCGCGAGTTCATAATCCTCAGTGCCCCTCGCCGCTGGATACTGGGAGAAGGATGCCACGTTTGGCTCGAAATCTGGTGGTAGGCGGAAGCTATGAGTGCCTGGATGTGTCACTTGCGCGTGCAGGCTGAGCTCTTCCCGAACTATTTGTCGTATCGTTGATGCCAGATCGAGGGGCTGGTTGCTGTCCACGCTTGCAACTGTCGTCACGTTGGCTAGCCTGCCAAACTTCGGTGTGATGCACCTCGTCTTCAGTTGCTCGAAAGTACGACAGTGCCGAATGATGTCAGCGATGGAAGCTAGGTTGTCCTTTGCGATGAGGAAATTATAAACGTTTTCGGCAATTCCTTTCAGGATGTGCCCGACTTTGTCTTCCTCAGACATCCCAGAGTCCACCATCCTACACAGTTTTATTACCGCCTCAATGTAGGTCGTGCAGGTTTCGCCTGGCACTTGCGCACGTTGCAGTAGCGTCTGTTCTGCCCTTTTCTTTTTCGTCGCGGAGTCGCCGAATCGCTCTTTGATTTTGGAAACAAATCTTCCCCATGTTGTAAACGTTTCCTCGTGATTGTCGAACCACAACAACGCAGTATCCGTTAGAAAGAACACGACGTTCGAAAGCTGAGAAGCGCTGTTGCACTTGTTGGCGGCACTCACCCGGTTATAATGGATGAGCCATTCCTCGACGTCTTCGTCCGATCTTCCGGCGAAGGCACGCGCATCTCTCAGTTGTAGAACGGAACTCGTCGGCGCAGCTGTTGGAATGGGCCGTTGTTCGCCTGCGTCGTGGGACATATTCAACTCCGGTAGATTCGGTGGGAGTCCAGCAAGGCGACGGCTCCGTCGAATAACTTCTGCTTCAGCCTCCGTCTTCGGGTGTCGATTACCCCGCACCTTCCACCACAACCGTTACGAAGAGTTGCGAAGAAATGGTTTTATTTACAGGCGATGGATGATGATCGTAGCGTTAAAAATTATGGGGTTTTACGTGCCAAAACCACTTTCTGATTATGAGGCACGCCGTAGTGGGGGACTCCGAAAATTTCGACCACCTGGGGTTCTTTAACATGCACCTAAATCTAAGTACACGGGTGTTTTCGCATTTCGCCCCCATCGAAATGCGGCCACCGTGGCCGGGATTCGATCCAGCGACCTCGTGCTCAGCAGCCTAAGATGATCGTAGCGTGATCGTAGCGCAACCCCGCCTCTCAAACTCTTCGTTCTCTTCGTCTTCCCTTCTCTATTCTTGTCCGCGCCTTTCGTATCCGTTACAATATGTTACACATGAATCTCAAAAAAATTCGTAATATGGAAATACAGCTTTTTGTGGAACCCTTGTAGATAACGTAATATATTCACGTAAGACATAAATCGACAAATAAAATTTGTCCACTTTCAGTGGTCAAATTGATGTCGTTTACAGAACCGCGATATCTGTTCTGATTCAGACCTATTAATTTGTACACGTCGTGCATCTACTTTTTTGAAACGTGTGAATTTTTGAAAATTTTTTAAACAACATTCAAGCCCTAAATTAAAGTTCCGCTCCCAACATTCACTAGAATATGACTTTCTCTCTCAAATGCAACAAATTTCATTAAAATCGGTCCAGGGGTTATCTCAGAAAAACGTTTTTGCGTTTTACGCGTGTTTGAATAGGCCGCGTCGGAGTTGGGCCCGAGCTAAAGCTTCCTCCTAAGGGTCCTTTGAAACACATCCCAAAATAATATTGCGTCCTTACAACTTATGAAGCAATGCTCTAGAGTTTCAGATACGTCGCAATGACGCCAATTCACAGTAGATACAAAGATGCCTTTTCTGTACAACCAAGTTTTCACAGTTGGCGTTTCACCCTATTGCAAGAACCAGCGTCTTCCAGTGTGAAACCAGCGCGTTTTTGGCGCTGGGTCGCACTGGGTACGCTTGCCCTCGCTGGGACTCACTGGGACACGAGTGGGAACGCTGAGCTGGGTCACACTGGAAGAGACGCTGGTTCCCCTGCCATGACGCTGGGGCGCACTGGTTAGTGCTGTACAGGCGCTGGTTCGCGCCGCAGTTCTCTGGTTCGCACTGAAAACTGCACTGGTTGTGTTTGTGCCGCGCTGGTTCCGGTAATATTCCGCTGGTTCTGGAATATTAAATCCTCTATACAATTTTACCGCTTGATACTAGTCTCTTGTCCTAAATAACGCTATATCTTGGGCTCATAAAACCTTATTTCGTGTCGCAGCTTGGAATAAAGGTGCGTGAGTTGCCCCGTTTATTCATGGACATTTGACACTGAAGACCTTTCGTTTATTTATTTTTTTTCATTTTCCCTTTTGACTGGGCGGATAGCTAAATTCTTGAACGAAAGCACGCAAACGCAGAGGACGCCGCGTTTTCTAGTAGTTCGCGCGCAACGTATGACTGGGAGTTGTCGCCGTCGTCGCAGTGTTGTGGAGTGGACATCAAATGCAGGAGTCGTTCAGGCGCGCGCGAACGGACCCCGAGTTCGAAGCCTATCGCTGACTGATATTATTGCATCGATAATAAAACTGAGGTGATTCGTGCGCTTACACTTTCCCTATTGTACTCAAAAAGCGTTATGAGGCTCAAATACACACATTTTAGCTTTCGCCAGCTACCCACGCCGATATCGGTCCCCACTGAAGCATAGGCCTATGCGTATCCGCTGAGTCCGTCGTCACGCTATCGGCGCGTCTAGGCTCAAGAATCAAGAAGTCTAAAAAGGATAAATCACTCTATACTTCAGCTTTCGCATCGGTGTTCTTAAATAAACAATTTTTCATGTCTACAGTGCCAGCACAAGAAGCGATGACCGCCGATGTGACGCGTCATAAACCCAGGTATATGTGCTATCGCCGAAGGCTCCCAGCACTAGCTTGCGCTTCTCTGACGAAGACATAGGACTAGATAGACGTGTTGACTGCAAGGCATCACTTAACTAAGAAAACGTTGCATATCCATCGCGTGAAGAACAAGAAACTGCTATCGAAATCGGCAGTAACAGCCCATACACCATCCCGGGTCGGCGGTTCATTTAGGACTTTTTTCGAAGTTAAAATACCAATCGCAAGTGAAAGTCGATGTTGTGGCACTTCCAAGCATGCTACTGCATACGGGCAGCAAATTTTTCTTTGTAGTACAGGCGTGAGTTTTATTTGCTGGGCTATAGCGCATCTACCATGTCTGTGCGAGACGTAGCTCTGCGAAACTGAAACTGCTTCTCGATTTTGACATGGCAAATTATCCGTTTATGTTCATCTGCTAGCGTGGCGTAGCTGTACGATACAACGGTGCAGGCAAGGTACTTGTTTTAGTTTCAGAACGATGTGTTCTTAAGAGAGTTAAACGAATGCCGGTAAGAGCTTCTGTTAAATCTTTCTTTTTTCAACTACATACAGGCACTCTTCCAGAGAAACCTTTTTCAACTACATACAGGCACTCTTCCAGAGAAACCGTGGTTGCAAAGCAAAGGCATTTTGGTACCTTGGTCTGTAAATTGCTTTACGTGCAAAAAAAACTGGAGACGATCGAGCATATCTTTCTGGACTGCCATGGCGCAGTGTTTTTGTGGGATATTCTAAAACGCAGCTTTGAAAAGGATTTGCCGTTAAGTGCTTTCGGGATACGCTTCCTGCCATACGCGGAACCAGAGGGAGTGCCTGTCGATATGTTAATGCTTCTGTGCATGCATAGCATGTGGCGACCGCGTATGAATATTAGACATGAGCACATTGTTCAGGCCCCAGCCCATGAATACTTCATTGAAAGTGTGCTATATATACGCGAATTTTTCTGTGCACAGAGTGATCCTCCTGATTGGCTAAGTGCTTTGGACAAAGTGATTAACCTACATCGTTCTTATCACAACACACTGGTCCGGCATTCACTAGTTGTTTTTTATGGCCATGTAATATTCACATTGTACTTTCTTTCGCCAAGCCGGTAATTAAAATAAAAGCTAGAGTGGCGTAGCGGTAAAGTGCCCGGCTTAGGATCTGTAGGTCGGACGATCGAATCCTGGTCCGAGCAGTTTTATTTTTACGTTTTCTTTTCTGTTTTTTATTGCACTAAAACGCTCTTTGTTGCTTTCTGTATTCAAAAAAATATATACGGTGTCCAGGCACCGCATATTTAACGCGCTAGAGCTGTTTTTCGCACCGGTACCCAGCGCCTGCCCAGTACGCCGCGCCTGCCCAGCATCCAGCGCGCGGCACTGGGCCCATAATTCGGCGCACTGGGTTTTGCAATAGGGCATTGCGTAATTTATAGAAAATGTTTTTGTGCACGAGGATAAAGGCATCTTGCGGACTCGATGAAATACGTCAGGCCCAGGCAGACTGGAAAATGTAGAACGGTAAAGGGGAGGTTGAAAAATTATCGATATAGATTCTTCGTACAGTTATTTTCTGAACGCTGTGCAGAGATATTGTGCAGAAAACCGAACCAAGAGGAAATGCGCAGTGAAATACACTTCATACATAAAACCATACAAAGAAGGTCCTTCAGAATATTGCGATGAAACTGGCACGTTGGGCCCCCTGATCAGCTTACGGGCCGGCGCGTCGCGTGACGTCGACGACGTTGCCGTGAACCGATGTCACGTGCCGGTTCCTCGACCGCCAGGTTCGCACATTTAATAATGAATACTACGAAGGGAATTACACATATTTATTGATCACAGCAGACGCTGTCTGTAAACATATTTACCACTACACAATGTTCGCGGCTGAAATGGATGACAACAAACGACATCGCGCTGTAGTATAGACACGTGTTGTCTTTTATACTGTGTATTATAAGATCATAACTGACAGCCAAAAGAAGTCATTGCCCTGGTAAGAGGCAGGCACAGTAACAACACCGGAAAACAGTTGTTTATTATTGTACGCACTAGGAGCCTCAGTATAATGACAGAAAGCAGAACATAGCACACTGGAATGCCAAAGCCATGCCAAAATTTGGAACACAAAAACCATACTGCCATTTTAATTGTAGGTTAGACAAAAATTATATTTTACTCATTTATCATATTGGAAAATGCTGTACTTCAAAGACATGAAACACAACACATTGCACTTCATAGTCAAAGACATGCGAAAAAGCCACTGTCCATTAAACACACTGGTGGCCAAATTGTGGACTATAGTAGGATAAATAGGCGACGCAAAGAACCACTTATTGCACTACTACAGGTAGAGGCATCCACAAGAAATCCCAGCGCACAAACCAAATTGCACAATATCTCTGTATGCACTCTGCACAAGAAAAGCACAGATAGCCACAAGTTATCACAAATAAGTAATTCACCAACAACAGCAAGAACTGTCTGAGGTTTAGTTCAATGATAAAAAAGAAACATATCGCATTGAGTTGCCTAAAACACTACAATTTCAACTTACAAGATAACGAACTGCCGTTTAAATCTAGGCTCGAAAATATTCACGACACAAACAAAAGAAGGCTCATTGTACTGCAACAGGCAGAAGTCGGCCGAAGAAATCACATCACAAAACTGCAATAAAATACCCGCAGCGTAATTTAACACAATTAAGTGTGCAGAGTACAAGTTATGGAAAACTACTTTTCAGGGCAGCCGGAAAAAAACTGTAGGCACAGATCTACGACGCAACCGCGGTACTGGCAGTGAAACTAAGAATGTTTCCTGTTCTTGGATCCGTGTATGAAGTGCTCTCGATGCATAAAGCGTGCGAATTATCCGCGCAAATCTGCAGCAACGTACAAACGTCTCGTAAACGCCTGAGAAGCCACTTATTAAAATAAGCTAACGCTCTCCTCTTTGTGTAAACGTGTTTACAGTCCGTGTCGGCACAATAAGTCTATCTGGGCTGCGGAAGTATCGCAGTAAAGGTGCTTAACAAGTACGAGCAACTAGGAGCACACAACAGGACCATCAAGAATTCTTACCTTATTGTAAGAAGTGGGCGGGAAGTCCTTCCTAGGAATGGCGCGTAGCCACTTCTTGAAAGTGTCGTCGTCTTTAGTGAAACACTTTTATCCTCTTCCCCGCATCGTAGTTGCCGATGCAGCCAGGCACTTATTTGGCATTTTAGCACCCGCTGCACATCGCGCACGGTGCTGCAAAACAGCAAAGGGAAACGATGAGTGCGACCACGCCGCTCCAAACAACCGCGCTGCCAGGAGCGTGAAAGAACGAGGCTCAATTCATGTCGCTGACGCTGCGGCTTCTGGAAGTGTCAGCCTGCCGGATATGACGTCAAAATTTTGGGCGCAAGCCTGAAAGCTGTTCAGGACGTAATGATAAAGCATGGACTACGTTAACGTGTACGAATAATCGTAGTATTAGGTGTGAAATATCTTGATGAAATAGAAACGACAAACGATCTGTCGCAGAAATAGATGCATCAGTCCACCTGTACATACAGTTCTAAAGATGTTATCTCACCTCATAGGCACATATGCAGAGCATCACACAAAATTAGCAAATATTCTATGAAAACGTTGAGTGTAAGTCCGTCCACAATGAAGGACATGCTGTACATCAAATATTTTTGAAGCCAGGCACTAGTTGCAAGCCACTGCCCTACCAAATACAGAAAGGCGCTGTGGTGTAAAAGTGTCTGCATGGCGTTCAAGTGCTAGTACTCGTTCTCGCCAGACAAGTGCACTGAGCGCATGAACACCAAGGTATTTAGGTTACCGCGGCACTTTTCCATTCTATACAAGCGTAGTGACTCGGTGTACATATTCATAAAACAAACCAAAGACCTGAGCTTTTTGACCAATTTATCTGGGCACTAGAACCCTTACCAAGTTTTTCAGTCAATGACAAAACTTTCTGAATGCTCGGTTTGTCGGAGCAGAAAAAGGCAACATCGTGAGCGCAAGTCAATACATTGAGTTCGTTGCCCAAGGTGTTAAAACCATGAATGGCACTGCACCTTAGATTGCTTGTACACAATGACTCTAAATAAAGAGAAAATAGAAGTGGCGATAACGGTGTCTATTCTTTCCTTTGTAAAGCAGGGTTGCTTTACAGAGGAAAGAATAGACACCGGCTGGAAAAGATCGCCGTTAACAATGGTACTGGGAGAAGAGCAGTTAGAGTAGACCACGCGAACACCTTTGTAAACAACGTACGCAATCCATCTGGCCATGCTGAGTACGTAGGGGAGATAGGAGTACTGAAGTATTAACATACAGCACTGATAACGCTAGCCTTATTGATACCTGGTTTGGTGCTATGGGAGTCGACACTAGAGGCGCTCCCACGCTCGTCTTGATCGCATGCACGTTTCTTCAGCATTCCTAAACTGCCGGATTTCATGTAAGTGCATTCTATTTCATTCTCTGATACCTGCATGGCGATTTGCCGGTTTGTTGGTGGTCGCACTAATTTCAAGCCGAAGTGGAGGCACGGAAGCCTCATGTAAGCCTAATTGGCAATAAACACTTCCAATCTCGAGTACGTCGATTGCTAACATCTAGCTTTTCTGAAAATTTACTCATTTGTAGCAGCCTGGGCAATGTTTAAACTGGGAAAACAGGACATAGCAATCCAAGTTAGCTCCATCAGGTCGTTTTTCAAAAAGTGCGAAGAAAAATAATGTCGCAGAAAAGTCTATAATCTGCATGAACTGAAATCAGAAACGTCTGGTGTGAACAAAATCACCTTTGTTAAAATTCATCTTCAAAAGCACGATGCTGAATGCTATAGAGGTGCTCGTGTTCGCTCACGTACAACCCGTGCCTGGCGCTCTGAAGAACCAACGCGCCAGGCGCTACGTGATGAGCGTCTACATGCAAATTCGAGGCACATCTCAGACATGTATGCTAATGTCTGAGATATTGCGTGTCATAAACACGCAATACATTGTCAAGCAATCTCAAAGATATTATGCAATGCTGTTCAGCTCTATCCACAGGTAAAATCCTGATGTTCTGACACATTTTGCCTCCCTAGTGAACCCTCTCTCAGAAGACGGTGGTTTTGTTACTAGTGGACTACTTACCCAACAAGAAATAGGACTTGCCATTGATCAGTTACCACTTTCCAAAGCACAAGGCTCTAATGGAATCTCCGGAGAATATTATAAAGCCTTTAAATTTATATTAAGCCCTGTTTTACTTTAAGCATTTACTGCTAATTTTGATGAATATTGCATACCACGATCACTTACCAAAAGTCATATTAACTTAATCCATAAAAGTAGTGACAAAGAAAAATTACGGTCTCTAGAATCCTATAGACCCATTACACTGACGAATGTAGACTACAAAATTTATGCACAATTCCTACCTAATTGACTCCAATATGTAACGTCATTACTTATTGGGCCTCACCAGACTTTGCGGATTAAAAGGCCGTTCCATACAAATGAACTTGCATCATAGCAAGGGTCACTTTTTTCAAGGACAAAGAGCGTATCTTGGCTTCAGCACCTAAACTTAAGGGATCGACGTTTTCAATCCGCGAAGATTTTTCTCCCGCAACGCGACAAGCGAGGCGGAAATTAATTAGCTTTGCCAGGAATAATAACAAGGCATTTAGGTTGCATGTCGACCGAATGCGCATAGACTCTGAGACGTACACCTACGATGTTTCAACCGATGCAGTTGTCATGGTCAACAGATAGCTCCGGCACAATACGCATGTGCGCAATCACCATAAACCAAATCAAACGTTTACTTCTTCATCCTTATCATTATCGTTTGCTAACATCCGTAGTATTATGTCAAAGCGC
Organism: Dermacentor andersoni; assembly: GCF_023375885.2. NCBI lineage: Eukaryota > Metazoa > Arthropoda > Arachnida > Ixodida > Ixodidae > Dermacentor > Dermacentor andersoni. The sequence goes on from NC_092819.1 coordinate 5,040,079, forward strand.
GATCTTGTTGCTTCTTTTCTGGACGATTGCAATTCGGATGCTCTTGCTTTTACCGAAACCTGGTTAAACCCTGAAATAACTGACAACGAAATTTTCCCCGGTAACACAACCGACAACATATACAGGCGAGACCGAGATCAGAAAAGAGGGGGCGGTGTGATGATAGCAATTAAAAAGAATATCACATCATTTGTTGTTCAAACCCGTACTAACCTCGAAATCATTTGGGTAGCTTGCTCTGTATCCACCGTGAAGGTACTGCTCGGTAATTGTTACCGTGCGCCGGATTCTGATTTTTCCTTCGTAACTGCATTACATGACAGTATTAATGAGGTAACTGCTCTGTATCAGGCAGATGTAATGTACCTACTCGGAGATTTCAATCTTCCTTCAATCGACTGGGTTAATCTATCCTCTTCGTGTCATATGTGCACAAGCTTTATTTCCTTAACATTAGATTTTAACCTATTTCAAGTAGTTAATCAACCGACTCGTAATTCCAATCTTTTGGATCTCATTTTAACAACAGCTCCAGAAACTGTCACACATATAACTTACTTAGATGGATTCAGTGATCACCGGCTACTCCAAGTGACCATCGATATTCCGTGCGCGTCCACCGGTTCCATAACAAAGCTAATTAGAGACTACAATAAAGGTAATTATGATATCATCAATTTAGAACTAAACAACTTTTTTGTTGCTGTATTGGAGCCATCCTTTTACAGCAGATCTGTCAACGAAAATTGGGTTCTGTTCAGAGATAAGTTGTCTACATTGATTGAAAAGCACGTTCCTCTTGTTACTATAACTAACGATAATTCCAACCCATGGTTTACTAAAACTCTTCACAGAATGAGAAACAAGAAAAAACGCCTATATGAAAATGCAAAGCGTGGACAAACAACATTGGCTTGGGATAAATACAAAAGCTATCTAAAAGAGTACTGCACAGCTTTATTGGTCGCCAAGAATAAATATTTTTCAATAGACTTACCGGGAATTCTTACAAGCAATCCAAGAAAATTCTGGAACATAGTTAACCCTAGTAATAAAGGCAGTAATATTTCATTGCAGGATAAAAACAACACACCTATTCCTGACAGTCAATGTCCGACAGTATTCAACTCATTTTTCACATCCATCTTTACAAGAGAAGATAGTTGTAACATACCTTTTGTTCCCGAGTTTGATTTCCAGTACATGTCACCCATCACTATCACTCTAAAAGGCGTAGTCGATCTTATAGATAACCTTAAAATGTCTTCATCCTCTGGTATAGATGGTATAAATTCTAAAATACTAAAAAACACAATACTAGTATCAAGCAAAATTCTGCTACACCTTTTTAACCAATCGCTTACAACTGGTATGCTTCCTACAGACTGGAAGATAGCAAAAGTAGTTCCTGTCTTTAAGAAAGGTAACAAGAGTTCTAGTGATAATTACCGTCCTATATCACTAACATGCATTTGCTGCAAAATGTTGGAACACATTATCGCATCCCATATATATTCTCATCTTGAATGTAATAACTTTTTTTACCCGAAACAGCATGGTTTCCGAAAAGGATTTTCTTGCGAAACCCAACTACTAGAATTCACGTCAGACTTACACTTTGATATGAACAGTAACAAACAAATTGACTGCATCTTTTTAGATTTCTCGAAAGCATTCGATCGCGTAGCCCATAGTCGCCTGATATCAAAGCTCTCAGCAATTAAACTCGACTCACTAACCCTATCATGGATTCGTAACTTTCTTACTAATCGCGAACAGTTCACTGTTGTTGCTAACTTTTCCTCTGGGCTCTCTGACGTCACCTCTGGTGTACCTCAAGGCAGTGTACTTGGTCCTCTTCTCTTTTTAATTTACATTAACGACTTACCTAACAATATATCATCTTCTGTACGATTATTTGCTGACGACTGCATTGTATACCGTTCGATTAACTGTCCCTCTGACCACGCGGCACTCCAAGATGATCTTGCACATATCAGTGATTGGTGTGCTACGTGGCTCATGTCCCTAAACGTGTCGAAGTGCAAAGTAGTTTCCTTTTCTCGAAAAGCTGTTAACTCTCACTTTTCTTATCATCTTGATTCTAACATAGTTGACCACACCACAGAATATAAGTACTTAGGAGTGCTCCTTACACACAATCTTTCATGGACTAAACACATCACCTCCATTTCAGCTAACGCCTCCAGATCATTGGGATATCTGCGCCGCAACTTAAGAAGTGCGCCTTCACCGCTACGAAAACTAGCTTACGTATCTATTGTACGGCCACAAATTGAGTACGCCTCTTGTATATGGTCTCCTCATCAAAATTACCTCATCGAACTCCTGGAGAGCATCCAGAATAGAGCGAGCCGTTTCATTTCTAAAAATTATAGTAACCAGTCAAGTGTAACCCAAATAAAAATCGATCTTTCGTTGCAACCACTAACTACTCGCCGTGATATTTCCCTTCTATTATTATTTCATAGATTTGTTCACACAGTTGGCCTAACATTATCAAACCTGAAGAAAGCATCCTCGACGTCACAACGACTGAACAATCAGTTCAGCTACACCCGAATTTATGGCAACACGCACGCTTTTAATTTTTCAGCTTTGCCCCGTGCGGTCCGCTTATGGAACGCACTGCCAGATACCATTGCATGCCAAACTAAACACACTGCATTTCGCAATCTACTAACCAATCAATATGCCGTTTCAAACGTCTAAACGTGTCATGTCTTTTGTAATTTTCTTACATTTTTTCTGCAATGTTAAAGAATTTCAGTGCTCCCATTTTTTTTTTACTATACTTACTACTGTATAACATGCAAAAAACGTTTACGATGTTATTATGCTATTATGTTATTGGTTGCCATTTATTGTTATTGCTCTACATATTGTATTTGCTAACGTATTAATTTTCCATGTTCTGTTGCTGATGTTTATTTCTTTGCCGACTCCATACTAATATGTTACCGTATTTCCCCCCTTACACTATGCCTTCTCGAAGGCCTGTAAGGTACATGTAAATAAAATAAAAAATAAAAATCCGAACAGCTCTTCTGTACTGCCCATCCCACTGTGACCACTTTACATTACACGGTTTCATGTCGATTTAGCAAAGGATTGGACCAAGTGAACGACACCTTCATTTTAAAACGTTTAGAATACGCTAATGTTGCTCTGTTGTTAAGGCAATGGGAAACGATTTATTCGCGGGCGCATAGTTCAGCATCGCTGGCGAAGGCGTGGTACCTAGGCCCCCATTTCTTTCTCGCAACTCATGCACGCGCGTCCCGAAAACTCGCCGTATCTCTCTCGTGTCTCCGCCCTTGACAAAACGGAAACACGCATCTTAGAGGCAATCTGCGATGGGTTCGAAGGCTGTTCGGCCCTAGATTGCTGATGGCTTCGTTTGGGTTCGGGCGTGCCCAGTTCGCATTGAAGCAAGCGGAAGAACTCGGTTGCCACTCCTCGTCGTTCTGATAGCGACTGCCCGCGCTCATCGAGTGACATGTGTTCATGTCGGCCTGCGCGCGCGTTGTAGGGCGTTTGTTAATTTCGTTACTAAGCGAACCGTTACTTCGCAGTGCTGTCTAATAATTTGCTATCGCCATCAATGCTTCGCCATTCGGGCGAAACAATGACTTTTTGTCGGCTTTCGTCGATGACCATTCGTCAAGTAGACATGTTCAGTGCGCTGGATATTATCATTACGGTAATTGTTTCATGCGGACGATGGGAAAATGGCAAAGCCATAAAAAATGCAGCTTTTATTTCCTAAAGCGAATCTCGGTCCCCTTGCCTCCAACTCGCGAGCTGTCTTGGCCGGTTATTTCGCGCGTCGAGGTCGTAGCTGGCACAAAAGAAATTTAATGCGAGATCATTCTTCATCTCGCTCGCTAACAGATAGAAGCGTGGCTGTTCCGCGCCTTGAAAAACTCGATGCAAACAGCGCCGGCCACTTAGCGGCGCACTTTCCCCGAGAGAGTCAATCACTCGCTCGACGCTAGCCTGCGCTAAACACGTGCTGTCATTTCGCTCCCGGCTTGCCGGAACAGGCGCAAACCACGAGAGCTTTCGGACCACCATTTTGGGACCTTTTAGCGCCGGCCACCTTTTCGCTGCCATTTCCAGTGTTCTGCCTTTTTGCCATTCGTGCGCTCGGCGCTCCAACCATTTCTCGGGAAGCCGCACAAAGGCACGCACGGAGGAGCGAACATCTCTGATCGATTGCCTCCTCGAAAGGTGAAAAAGGGAACAAGACACGCGGCATGGAAGCCAACCACATGGAACACATGGACCGAGACTAGCGCTGGAGGTGCATGAACGAGCGACAGCGTTTCTGTTTGTTATTTCCCTCATACAAAGGCACTCGCAGTCAAACAGCGCCTCATTTCTTTCTTCACAACAGTGAAGAAAACATTTGCCAGAGAACTTGTGCGCCCCTTCCGAACAGTTTTCGATGCGTTGCAGATATATTTTTCTTGTACAAGCCGAAGCAGCCGTCTTTCCACATCAAAATTCTTCCAACCCCGCTTCTTTCGTTTTTCTTTGTTTCTCGCTTTCCCGCTACCAAGCTCGCCGTCGTCTAATCAGCGCCAGGCACGTCGCATGTGCAGGCCCCCTGTTGAACTTGCTATTAGGCTCTCCTATCTCTCTCTCTCTTCTTCTTCTCCTTCTTTTTTTTTGAATTTTTTGCCTCGCTTATTTCGATGTTGGCATGTATCTGAGGAACGACCAAGGTACTCATATAGAGATAATCGTTTCTTTTTTTTCTTGCCTTCGCTGGCTCGACATCCGCTCTCGCCGCTGTGTCTTCGGATACTTCGCCGCTAGTGCCTAATGCGTCCATCGCCGATTCACCCCCGCACGTGGCCAGCGCGCCGAGAGCAGGCCGGTGCTCACCGCGCTCG